>NW_024817118.1:0-2115 GCF_019175285.1 Sceloporus undulatus | reverse complement strand
TGTGCCTGGTGAGAGTCTTGAGTGCGAGGTACTGGAGAAGCATCCAGATGTGTTTATGTAGCTGGGAGCACAATGAAGAAATCTTCCTCTGAAGACCACTGTGGCGGTCAGGAGGTTTCAGCTGATGATGGAATCATTTCACATCTCGCTACGGGAACATAACCAGGGCCTTCTCCAATTCCCCATTTGCTAATCCCCCACCACTCTAAGAAGGCATGGAGTATCTGTTGTGTAGGGGAGCTGCATTGAATCTATGCTAGGTCTAGGGGACTTTGGTACAGAGGGAGGGAAGGCATATCCACCTCTGCATTGGGCAAAGGAGGCATATGTTACCTGCGTATGTCACCAGCAGGATGCTGTTCTCTCTGTCTTTGAGTGATGTGGGGTTTCTTGCCAAGCCAGTCCTAACCCTGGCCTCTTTTCTCAGGAACTTCCTCTCGGCATCATTGGACACGGCTTTGGGTCTCTCTGGCTGGAAGTTACCTAAGTGCAGGGCCACCAGGACCCCTGCCCACCTGATGGCCGACACAGAGGCCAAGCCGAGGGAGCTGGGCTCCAAGAGAAAGAGGATGCAGAGGTACAAGAACTCTTTGGTGAGTCGCTATGCTATTAGCTTGATCTGGGTCACTGCTGGGCCAATTTATGAAAGGAAGCAAATAAATTACTGTCCAAGTTTGGCAGAGACAGTCCTGGTTAATCCTGAGTCACCCCATTATTTTGGAGGCTTTGAAAATGTCCTGATTTCTATCTCCTCCTCCCACTTTCCTCCTTCTTCAGCTCACTTCAATTTCTGCATAATGAGTGCCAAGGATTTTGAACCTCATCAACTCAAAAGTGGGGAGAGGAGATGAAAGAAGGGGTCAGGGACTTGTCCTTGCTAGGAGTCTGAGGCAAAAGCAAACTGCTGTGTTCTTCCCCGCTTGTGTGATCTTCCCCTAAACAACTTTGACCATCTTCACCGCTTTCTGGTGTTGCTTGTCCATGTGTGTCTTGGTTTTTTTTTTCCATTTGTGAAATGTTAGTGGATATGGGATAATGTCTCTGGATCTAAATTGGAGGTGGCCCGGTGGCCCTCAAACCCACAGTGCTTCCCAGAACTGCTTTTTAAAAATGACATTTGCCTCTGAAATTTGGCAACAAATGGCTAAATGTACTATACGTGTCGGGATAGTCAGTATCCTAATCCATCATCATTATCCCAGCCATGGCATAAATTATATTGTTTATTATATTGTGTATTATATTGAAAGAATTTGAGACACACTAGATCTCAAAGGCAGTAGCTTTTTTCCTGGACTAAATTCTGAGGTGAGCAAATAATTTTGGGATGCATCATGTGCTCCCCCCCTTTTATTTGTCATTCTCTGGAAGAGGACTATTTTCTATTGCAGGTGACCTTTGCAGATGTGGCGGTATATTTCACCGAGGATGAATGGAAACTGTTGACAAAGAAGCAGAAACATATGTACAATTATGTGATGATCGAGAATTATGAGAATGTGGCCTCTGTGGGTAAGGAAGCTGAATTCATTGCCCTTACTATGAACACTGAGGGCCCTTTCATACTACATTATCATGGCACTATGATTCCACTTTAGAATTATAGAACCATAGAGCTGGAATAGACCACAAGGACCATCTGGTTCCACCCCTTACCATGCAGGAATACACATTGAAAGAATCCACTACTGTCAGGCAGTTTAGGTAGAACCGCTTTTCCTGTGGCTTGTGTCCATTGTTCTGTGTCCTTTGCTCTAGAGCAGCAAAAAGCAAGTTTGCTCCATCTTCAGTATCTCTTTTAATATTTGAACAGGGCTATCATATCCACTCTTAACCTTCTCTTCTCCAGGCTAAACATCCCAAGCTCCCTGAACCACTCCTCATAGGGCTTGATGGTTTCCAGACCCTTCACCATTTTCATTGCTCTCCTTTGGATACACTCCAGCTTCTCAACATCCACTTTGAATTGTGGTGACCAGAAGTGGACACAGTATTCCAAGTGAGGGCCTGACCAAAATAGAATGGAGTTGTACTATTACTTCCCTTCATCTATACCATAGAATCATAGAGTTGAAAGAAACTAGAAGAGCCATTTATTTAAAACCCCTGCCATAA
>NW_024817117.1:0-2115 GCF_019175285.1 Sceloporus undulatus | reverse complement strand
TTTCATCCAAGACTGCTTGGAGATGAAGAGCAACTGCCCTCTCAATCACCTTGTTTAGAAATGGAAGATGGGAGACTGGTCTGTATTTGCTCATGACCAAGGGATCTAGGGAGGGCTTTTCCATAAATGGACGTACCACCGCTTCTTTTAAGCAAGATGGAAAATAGCCCTCCCTAAGAGAAGCATATCTCAGTTGAGTCCTAAGTGCATCTCCTCCTTGGATGACCAGCCATGAAGGGCAAGGGCCAAGAGGGCAAGTTGTCTTCTTCACACTTCCAAGGAGCTTGTTCATGTCCTCAATATTCACAGATTCAAATTGACCCAGTATGATCTTATTCATGGAGTCACTGGACACCTCACCTATAGCCTCTGCAATAATGCCGGCATCCAATTCGGCTGTTATCTGAGTGATGTTCTCTGTGAATTAGTAATTTAAATTGTCAAAGTGAGATGGGTTCGGGGGGGGGGGGGGCCTGGGCCGGGCCCCAAAGCCCCCCCCCCCCAACTTCAGCACTCCCTTTATGCTTTTCGTTCCTTGGCACTTTCACTTTATTCCTTCCTTCTCCTCCTTTAACATCACTTCAAGCGAGTCCAAGGCCCTTTCAGCATGTTCCCAGAACCGGGGGGGACATTCTTTCTGGGGTTGAGGGTCTCTCCGCTGGTCCTCCTCCACACGGTTGTTTTGAAGGAAACAGTATGTATATGGGGGGTGCCTAATCTGGAACCTGTGGGCCTTTAAGCCTAGTTCCGAGGTTGCCAGGGAGTGTCAGTATCCCCAGAAGGGGCTTTGGGGTCCCTCCATCTCCCTCCTCTTGGCTTTGGCCTAGATTTGGGTCTTCTCTCCCCCCAGACAGAGCCTCACCCCCCAGAGAAAACTCCACCCCACCCCCCCACCCCGAATAATGTTGCTTCCAATGATATTGAAGTACCTGTGCCCCAAGGCCATGCCTCTCTCCAAAGATCCCCCCTGCCCTCTTTTCTCATATTAATCCCCCCAAGTACCTGGGCCCCAAGGAATCCCCCGAGGAGGGGGCAGGGAAGGGAGAGGAGGAAGAGGAGGACTGGCAGAGCCTCTGCCTTTCTTGTGGGTGAGGAGATCAGGGTTTCCTTCCTTCTTACAACCCCCTCAACTCCCCCTCTCCAGAAGACCCTGCAGCCAAATCTTCGAACGAACGAGGGCTTTCCCTTCTTCCCTCCCTCAGAGCAGGCTGTGAGGGCGGCAGGTTCAGGGGCTGAGACTTTGCATGCACATTTCCCACCAAAGGCCCCTCCTGACCATGCGCAGGGACCGCAAGGACCATGCTGCTGCTGCTGCTTACTCCACTGTCAGCCTTTGGAAGAAGGGAAGGAGCCCTGGTGGCGCAGTGTTTAAATGCCTGTACTGCAAAACCATAAGGTTGTGAGTTCAATACCTGCGAAAGGGTTCAAGCTTGACTCAGGCTTGCATCCTTCTGAGGTTGCTAAAATGAGTACCCAGATTTTGGGGGACAATTAGTTTACAAATGTAAACCGCTTAAGACACTGTTAGTACAGTATGAAGTGGTATACAAATGAAGCTGTTTGTTTTTTGTTCCGGAACGGAGCCCAAGCTGTGGAGCTGGACTCAGGAAGGAAAAGCTGGGAAGGCTCTGCTTTGTACATATAGGTCTGATATCTATCTATCTATCTATCTATAAATATGTGTGTGTTTGCCTCTGTTCTTATGGCTGGGAATGGAGCTGAGGTGTTACCAAGTTTGGTTCTAATAAAATTTTGGGTATATGTAGTATGCACTAGGATCCTTGACTCACCTCATAGAGGACCCGCCGTTAAGCCAAAAGCGAGGAGACCACGTAGGCAACTCAACTTGCAAATGCAGAGTTCCTAGAAAAAGATGGAATAGGAAGGTCTCCGCAGGAACTTTGAGAGTCACCAAACCAGAACCGCCACTGCTTGCCCAAGTAAGACAATAGACTTGGCTTCACACCTGATGAGCCAGTGATCAGCTTAACGACTCAGTAATCAAGTGGGAAGCCCCTCCGAATTGTGTCCAGACCTAAATGCATTATGCAACACATTGCTTGCTCTTGGCTTAACAAAGCCCAAGCAATCAAGACCTTTGTCTAGCAAGTCTCC
>NW_024817116.1:0-2115 GCF_019175285.1 Sceloporus undulatus | reverse complement strand
TTACAGTTGTGAAGTAGCAATGAAAATAATTTCATGGGTTTGGGTCACCACAACATGAGGAATTGTATTAAAGGGTCATGGCATTAGGAAGGTTGGGAACCACTGTTTTAGCTGTTTTGGTTTAATATATTGCAATCCATTTGGATCCCATATTAGGAAAAAGTGGGATATTAAATAAATAAATAAATAAACTTCCCCTTCGTCTCCCACACTTTGCCATTTCCACATTGTGATTGTGATGCAATTGGTGATGTTTCTGCTGAGGCGCATTCATAAAGCTTTCAGTGATGCTTCAAGCTTAGTAGAAAGCAAGGGGAAGGAGGAAGGGAGCTTTCATGGGAGACACTTGGCATTTCTTGGGAGCCACTTTTCTGTTAAAGGAGGAGGAGATTCAGCACAAAATAGGAATAAGAGAAGAGAAGATATTGTGTACATTTGAGTTAGATAAAAAAAATGAGGTGGGAGGAGAGACATACAACACAAACCAACCAACCATTTCCCCATCAGAGCTTCAAAACGTCATGTAGCCAATTGAACTTTCTATATATTTCTTTTATTTGTCTCAAATCAAGGATATTGAGATGTAAGAATAGCCAAAGCTTAGAAAGTGATGTTCTTTAATGGTCCTCCACTAGTCAGAAGATGGAGGCAAAATGATGCAATCTATGTGGAATAATCCTTCTCAGATACGCAGAACAAAAGGCAAGGCTGGCAGTTCAGTTCTAGAATGAACAGCTGTAGATTCCTAAGGAGATGGGAGCAAAGGGATCCAGCAGCTGAGGTGAGTTGCCAAACTCTATCTTTTAGATCGCCTGGCTCTCCAAATAACCTCTGTCTAGAAAAATGATGAGATTTCCCATGGTCTTAAAAGATATGATATAAAGCACAGTAAAGGAAAAAAAATATTCTAGAAGGAAAGAGCATTTCCAGGGAATATCAAGTTTCTGGTGAGTCTCTACAGAGCAGGTCCTGGAAAAAGAGCAGGTTATTGGTGCTTGTTAACCCTTTTCTTAATAGCTTCTTCAAACTAATTATGGGGAATTATTTTCCATGGTTAACATTTTATTTCAGTATTTTCTAAATGACCTCTCTGCAGATTTCAAAGGAAATTTTCAGATTTAAAAGGAATTTAACAAGAACTGCAATAGATCTCTTTTATAAGGAGGAGAGGCAACACCTTCCAGGTTACTTAAGGTATGTTTCCAAATATCATCGTAATAAAAGACTGAGATGGTGATAGCATAGCAATGTTTCTTTTCAGATTCACAGCTTCAAGTTTAAGCCTTAATCTTAGAACAAAATATCCAGTGCAACGTGAGAAGTATTTTTTCAAGAAGAGTGTTTAAAAGCATCTTAGGTTAATATGAGGTGGAGGTGAGTCCTTAGAAGTCTGTTCTATAGAAAGAAAGAAAGTGGAACATTTTATTTCACAATTTTCTAAATGACCTCTCTGCAGATTTCAAAGGAAATTTTCAGCTTTAAAAAGAACTGCAAACACCTCTGTTTTATAAGATGGAGCAGAAACACCTTCCAAATTGAGGTATGTTTTTAATTGTCATTGATATAGAAGAATGAAATGACGATAGCATGACAATGTTTCTTTACAGGAAATGCCATGGCTTTTCACAACTTCAATTTCTTTAAGCGATAATCTCAGAACAAAAAGTCCAGTGCAGTCTAAGATGTATAAGGCTCCCCCCCAAAAGCATTTAAAATATCATAAGTTAATATGAGGTGGAAGTAAGTACTTAGAAACAGTTCTGTAGAGAGAAAGAAAGTGGAATTCTGAACTGTTCAATATCTCAAGGCCTGAAAATATCTACAGTGGTTAAACAGTTTAAGATAACCTTTGTGACTTTGCAAGTTTAACAGGGACCCAAGTTAATAAAATGAGTTTAAGCAATGCAAGTGAATATCAAAAAGCCCAGAGCAAGGCAAGGAACCAAACAGAAGACTGTTCCAAAAAGAGGAGAATGAGAAACATAACCAGAGATGAACCTCATAAACCTGCGTCTGAAGAGGTAGGCTCAACTCTGTGAATATTCATGGTACCGACTTCTATCTTTCAGTTAGTCTCAAAGGTACTGCAATATCCCTTTGCATTCAGAAACCTGG
>NW_024817115.1:0-2115 GCF_019175285.1 Sceloporus undulatus | reverse complement strand
GGGGGAAAGGATACCTAACCTCTTGTCCTGAACATAGTAGTAATATTTTAAATCAATAGAACTAACTTTCACATAAGAAAAATACATCAGTGGAAATTACATTACTGATTATAGTTCAACACAAAGTTGTGTTCCTCTGAACAAATTGTGCCTGTACAATTTGTTGTTGGACTAGACAGGGCGTGATGTCTACCAAGTCAGACAAGCTTTAGTAAAATCACAAAAAAGAAATACACAAAAGGTGTGGACACATAGGTTGAACTGGGAAGGAATTCAGGAAAGACACGAAGGGCAAGTTCAAGTTTGTAGGGCAAGAAACAACCAGCAGATTTCAAGAGACAGAGCTTGGAGAAAAAAAACCCAAAATGCTACTTCAAGAAATGCAGACAGCCCCAAAAAGTATAAGATGTCCTCCCTGAAAGTACAGTCCCACAGCTATCATTATTAGGATTTCTAATATTGAGTTGAACTGATTGCCACTAAATGTCATTGCAAGACAGATGTGTCCCTGTTATAAAGATATAAAGAACATGTGACATCCCCTGTCTGTCTATAGAGAATCTTGGTCACTGGTGGCCTGTGGATTAGCATCAAAAACTCAGGCTGTGACAATAGGTCAAAGAGTCTGGGTTTCTTTCCATGTGCTGCCTTGTTAACTTTTCAGAAAGGGAGTTCTTAATTATAACACAGCTATTACAGGAGAACATGAGAGAGTGGTGCTACAAGTGTGTTTACTGTCATTTTTTACTTATGGAGACCCTAAGGCATCATAGGATTTGCTTGGCAATTTTCTTCTGAGGGGTTTTGCCATTATCACCCTTTGAGGCTGAGAGAGTATTACTTGCCTATCACCCAGTGAGTTTTTAGGCTCAAGCCAAAAATTGAACCTTGGTCTCCAGAGTTGTAGATCAACACTCAAAACACTACATATTCATGCAAGTGGGTGGCAGGGAGAAGGCGATTATCATTATGAATCATGTTGAAATGTAAAACATGGGTATGGTGATGGGATAACAGGTTCAGTGTCAAGAATTATGCAGAAAAAATGTAAGGCAGCATAAAAGTTTCTTTCAGCTGGTGGTCAGTCATTTTTTAATCCTGTTTGTAAACATTTTGTCAACAGTGCTTTCAATACTATATTATCTCTTCAGCTGGTGTCGTGTGTGTACCCATCATCTTTGAATCAACATTTTTTCCCCTCAGCCATATACATAAAGTTGTTATGTGCCTTTGTTTTTTTAATGCTTCCTATGGAAGGCTTGCACATGCACAAGGTTTTAAATGGAGCTGACTGTAGAGCAGGTCTTCCAGATGTTTTGGACTTCAGCTCCCAAAAGCCTCAGCCATCTTGGCCAAAGGGCTGGGAATCTGGGAATTAAAGTCCAAAACATCTGGAAGGCCAGAGTTTGGGAATCTCTTTTTTGAAAGCAAAATCAGTGCTACTTTACTCTGGCTGGAAGACCTAGGAGTCCTACCTACTGTACTATACTACATATGTATATGTAGTACTAATACTGCAATAGTATTAGGAAAAGCAAGACAAGTTTTTTAAAAGCTGATAGGCCAGGAATGCACTTTGCTAGAACTTTTATGTTCTTTCAAAATATCCTAGGCATATTTAAAACAAGTTAAACTTTCTAAATTTTATTCTGTTCTACTTGTTTATGGCACTATGAAAACTTTTCATTTCTGCTTCTTCTAGTCTTCCTCCAAACTATGGAAAGAGCACAGAATCATTTTCAGTCAAGGGCCAAATTCCAACTGGGGAAAGGTCTAAGTGGGCACATTCTAGAGGGGGACAAAGCCAGAGTGGGTTGGTACAATGGAAAAGCATCCTAAAATTAAACCCCTTTCCAATGTCACAGACTATCTCAAATCATGAGAAATCCTTTGCAGTTTCACAAGCCAATGCACATTGACTGAGAAGTAAACAAGCCTGAATTACTACAGCTTTTGAGATTCAAACACTCTCAGATTAAAGTTCTACTTCCAGTATCTGCAACTGTAAATAAATTTACTTTGTGTCTTTGAGCATTAGCTGCCTTCACACTCTTCCAAATAAAGAGTGCAGTGTAATCAGAACTACCTGCATTTTGCAGTCCCATACAAGTACAG
>NW_024817114.1:0-2116 GCF_019175285.1 Sceloporus undulatus | reverse complement strand
ATCTGATTTAGAAACTAAACATTTAGACAGTCCTGGCTGTTCCTCATCCCTGAATCAATAGACTTTGCTACCTGAGGACAATGTATCTACAAAGGCTGGCAACAGCATTTTGGTTCAATATTGGTGTGGGAATAATGTCTGCCAGCACATATGAGGCACCAGAACAGTTGATGTGGCCTCATACAGGTAGCATGGCATAGATGTCTCTGCCTTCCAACTGATGGGAAGAGTAGAAGAGTTCATGAGCAACATCCAGGAACCTAATTGCCATCCCCTAGCATCTGCTGCCTGAGGCAACTACTTACTCTGGCCATGTTCATACCACTCAAAGATTCTTCCATGAGCATTAACTGTCACACTCAAGAAGAGATGTGAATGATTACATATGGAAATTTTGCCATGTATTTAGACTGAAGTAGCAACATTAAAAATGTCTGAACAATGTTGTACATAAGTGTTGTAATTTCCTGAATCTGGTAATCAATGTGATCAATCCCTTTAATCCTTTTACTTTCTAAAGTGATCCTGAGATATGTAGTTTTATGTAGGAATCATCAGTCACTGTGGCTTAAATACCCTAAATGCACCAGATCTTGAATGCTAAGCACAGTCATACCTGGTTAGTACTTGGATGGGAGACCTTGCCACAAATACCAAATGCTACAGGCTATATTTCAGAGGACAAAATGTGGCAAAACAGCACTATTCCATGCCTATGAAAACCCTGTGAAATTCACAAGGATCACCATGCCAACAGTTGACATGAAAGCACACACACAGAGACAGACACAGACACACATCAGTCACTAAGGAATTGAAGAAACTTCCTTTATTTTAACACGAATGCCATTGCTTACATAGGATTCAATTCAGTGCTACACTTAGCCTACATCCAATTCCACAATGGGATTTTCTCTTTCTCTCTTCACTGAAAATTGTCTCAGATTCCCCAGATTTCTATCACTGATTTTGAAGTTACGTGGGATGGGGGTTCACACAAACACACACACACACACACACACACACACACACACACACACACCCTTTGTGGTTCTGCTGACAGAATTGCTTTGGCTGCTGACATAAACTGGAATAAAATCTTTCCTCTAAATAATTGCTACTCATATTTAGGTCAGTTATATTGTTGCCTCATCTGATGAGTGGGGGAAAGACCAAAATGAAACACTGACATCTGTGAATTACCTAAAATACAACTAGAACTGTGTCAAATCTATCTCTGAAAGCCAGCTTTTATCAGGAGCCTTTCAAAATGTAGGAAGCTGCCACACACTGACTCAGGTCGTTGGTCAATCCAGCCCATCTTTGTCAGCTATGATTGGCAGTGGACATCCAATTGTTCCTGAAAGAGGAAAAACTTTTGCTTCTCCTCCTCATGGATCTATTGAACTCAGAATGACGACAGGTCCTTCTTTTCCTGGACATGTCCTACATTTCAGCCTTATGTCCAAGGGTCTGGGAGGAATTGCAAAGCAACCTCTATTTTGAGCCATTGAAACATGTCCTTGTGCCATCTGGTGCCTCTAGCTCATCAGATTTACAGTTGCCCCCTCCATTTTGGTGGACTTGGAATCCACATCCCCCACCCGTTCATAGGTGGCAAATGGAGGGGGACAAAATGGGGTGCGTGCCCATGGCATATGCCCATGGGTGCCCCTGGGCCGCACCACCATTCAAGCCATTGGAGCTTGAATTTTGACATTTTTTTTGTTTGTTTTTGCAGGGGTTGTGTCTGGAATGGGTCCCCCACAAAAATGGAGAGGTGATTGTATTATAGCCCCAGCTGCTGCAGAGATGTTTATCACTGACCATGTGATGGTTTTGTTTGTTTGTTTTTCTGAGAGAGGTATGGAAGGGAAAGAAAGATCTTGGTTGTTAAAGCAGATCAATGTGTTTGTGTGGGGGTGTGTGGTATTTGGGTTAAAGAAGAAACAGGAGAGATGAGAGAGGAAATGGAGCAATGGAGATGAGAGAACAAATGGAAAAACAAATGATGCAGTCAAGGGTTTGTTGCAGGTAAAGTACAATTTTAAGCATTTCTTTTGCTCAGAGTTCTATAAGCATATTGCAAACCAACAAAGCGTTTAAACAAATATAA
>NW_024817113.1:0-2116 GCF_019175285.1 Sceloporus undulatus | reverse complement strand
GGGCTATCTGGCCATGTTCCAGAAAAATTTCTTCCTGATGTTTTGCCAGCATCTGTGGCTAGCATCTTCAAAGAATTCTTTGAAGATGCCAGCCAGAGATGCTGGTGAAACGTCAGGAAGAAACTTTTCTGGAACATGGCCACATAGCCCGAAAAACCCACAAAAAACTTGCCAAGAAAACCCCACAACAAGGCACACTTCAGACAAAAGGCTGGTGGCATTTTGGGAAGGCTTGGGCCCCGGCAGTTCCTCCTCCACCTCCTCCAGAGTTAGAAGGGATAATAAGATGAGCTTCCTAATTCAACCCTTTGCCATACAAGAATATTCAGCTACAGCACCCCTGAAAAAATGGCCATCCAGCCTCTCTTTACAAAAAAGATGGAGAGCCTACCATCTTCCAACACAGTTTATTCCATTCTTACAGTCAGGGAGTTCTTAAAGTTTTTGTGTCATTTTTGTTCTTATAGTTTGAATCTACTGAAATGAAACCTTTCTTCCAGAGCACAACACAGAGGATCTCACATTTAGGGTTGCCATTGCTGCTGAAAAACTTGGGAAAGTCCAGATTGAAGGCTCTGAAAAATGTCTCAGCTTTTTCAAGTAGCAGAGCCTGGATTGTTGAAGGCAGGAGTGAAAAGCCCTGCACTCCAACTGCTCCCATAAAAGTGTGTGTGAAAGAGGGGGGGCATATGGGTTCTAGAAGACAAACAGTGAAGTCCAGGAAATAAAATTTGAAAATAAGTCAATTTGCAACACAATGAGAAGCCTCCTTTCTTTTTCTCTCTCCTGTATGAAGCTATCTGCCTCCCCCCCGCCTGCCCCAGCAGAGATTATTGAATTTCTCAAGAAGTCTCACTGTTGTCACATCTGAAAAACCTTTAGATGCTGCTTAAAACACATCAAATGCAGTCCCATTAAAAAAAAGTTTTACCTTTGTTGGAGGCAAATAATATAATAATAAATTATTTATTTCTAGCCCCCCCCCAATCACAAGGAATCCGGGCGGGTTACAACAGTAAAAAATATGTTTAAAATACAATAAAATTCAAAATTAATCCCTTCCCCACCCCCACCCCCACCCCAGTTCTAAAACAATAATATTAAATAATCACAATATCATATATTGAAAGACAATTAGCTAAAAATTGGAGAAAATTGTGCGGACAGAAAAAAACATAAATACCAATCAAGTTCACATTCATATCATATTCATATTCGGGGAGAGGAAGCTAGGTTGGGAAGGCCTGCCGAAAGAGAGCCGTCTTAAGAGCCTTCTTAAAGGCTGTAAGAGTGGAAATGTGGCAGATCTCCACCAGCAGGTAATTCCTCAAAGACCTCAAATAGTTAAGCCCCAGTCTCTTGTTCCCCCTTGTTTAGAATTCCCCTCTTGTGACCTAAATACTAGGAGCAGCTGTGTTGGCCATACAGCAAAGTAAAATAACATCCAAAATCCACAAAACAGTGATACCTTTCTTCTGTTTGATTTTTAACACTTTTGCCTGATGAAGAGGTCAGTTGAGCTTTGAAAGTTGCATCATCTATTTTGTGCATTTTAGATGGCCAAAAACGGTGTTACTATTTTAAGGATTTTGGACGATTGTACTTTGCTATTTTGCCAGCATGGCTACCCTTGGAGGGGCTTTCTAGAGTAGAAGGGGGTCCCTCTTACTCTCATAGCTGTTTTGGAGCTTCTTTCCCTCACTCCTCCACCACAGGAGTGGGACCCCCCGCCCCCAAAACCCAAACCTTTGCTAAGTTCTCTTCCAAACAGTTAGAATGCAGAGACTATTAGTAGTTGGGGCACATGTGGTAAAACAACATCAGTGTGGTGATGATGGTAAAAATTATTAATGAGAAAAAATGGACAAGGTAAGAGAGGCTGAAGCAGTTTGCTTTGGCCTGAGCCTACTGGGAAGGGTATGATTCCATCCTCTCTTCCCACAGTTAAGATAACTGAGTGCCAACTAGTTTTGCACTTTAAACTCAATTTGCAGCAATTGATGTAAGCCAAGGAGAGGGAATGAGAGGAGAAGAGACAAACTGTGATATTTATAAAGCAGCTGAAAAAATTGAGCAACAGAGGATTAATCAGGAGTGTCCCTGCCAAATCAGGACA
>NW_024817112.1:0-2116 GCF_019175285.1 Sceloporus undulatus | reverse complement strand
CCAATGAATACCAGGTGCTGTAGGAAGTGGCAAAACAACCTCTGAGTGTTCCTTGCCTAAGAAAATCCTATGAAATTCAGATTGCCATAAACTGACAGGCAATTTGAAGGCACATACACAGACACATACCTTGCTAATACCTTGCTCTTAGAGTGGGTTAGGTTCCAGACGACTACCAGAAGCATCTGAGGAAGTAGACTGAATGCTACGAAGGCTCATGCTGCCAACTTCTTTCTTTTCAGTTTCAAAGGGGCTACAAGATCTCTCTACTTGCTTGATTCTACAGACTAACACAGCTATAAATAGTTTATTTATTAAAATGTTTTTCCCCCCTTGGTTACACTTGTCTTTTCTCCAAGAAACTCAAGGCAGTTTATACAGGCTTGTTCCCAAATCTTTTTCTTCTTTTTTCCATTCCTCTGAATTATATAATGATAAAAATAGTATAGTCAGACTTTTATCTATTTTTATATTCATAATGCACTTGTCCCTCCATGTTTGCTGGGGTTGGGGGTTCAGGACCCCCGCGAATTTGGAAAAAAATGCAAATAATGAAAACACTATTGTTTTTACCCAAGAGAACGCCTCTCTAGGAATCTCTAGGTCCTCCAATACAGTACAACTCTGTGGTCAACATCTGCCAGACATTGACCACAGAAGTGCGCTGGAGGAGCTACAAATGCCTAGTGGACTGTTCTCTCTGGGAATCTCTGGGTCCTTCAGTGTGACTTTTGGTTAAAGTTGACCACAGAGTTGTGCCGGAGGACCTAGATATTCCTAGAGAGAATCTATTAATAAAATCAGTGAATAATCAAATCCACAAAAGTCAGAGCCACAAACATGGAGGGACGAGTGTACTCTCTACTTATATACAGTGGTACCTCGGGTTACGAATGCGCCGCCTTACGAAATTTCCGGGTTACGAAAAAAATCCATAGAAAAAAACTGTTCCGGGTTACGAAGGTTATTTCGGGTTACGAAAAATTTTTTGGTGCTTTTCGGCGCTTTTTCGCACGAAATCGCGGCTTTTCCCCATTCGCGCCTATGGCATTTCGGCTTGCGAATGCTTTTCGGGTTACGAAAGCGGCCGCGGAACGAATTAATTTCGTAACCCGAGGTACCACTGTAAGTGGTTTCCCCCAAAGTTTTTGTACAGATTTACAATGCCACCACATACGCATGCATATATATATATATATATATATATATATATATGACCCTGCTTCTTGACACCAGTGAGATTAATTATAGCAAGATGTTGGAAAACAAAAAAGTGACCGTACAGTTAGAGGAGTGATATGAAAAGGTGTGGAAACTTAGCAATTCAAGATAAATTGACATGTAGATTTGAAAGTAAAACAAGGGACTATGGCGGGGAAAAGCGACTTTCATGGAATTTGGAAAGAATTCATTGAGAAAGCAGCGAGAGAAAAAGATGAAAAATTACCTCCACATTTATTTTTTTATTATTATATATTAATTATATTATTAATATACTGTATTGTATATTATATTCTGGCCGGAATATAAGGGTGAAAATGGCTCTGGGGAAGAAGGGGAGCCCTGAGGCGGGTATAAATTAAGTATGTTTTACTAGGAAGAAATAGATATATATATATATATATATATATATATATATATATGGAATTATGTATTGTTAAAAATTTATATGTATGAAGTTTAGTTTCAATAGAAAATAAAATAAAAAGGCAGTTTTCTACGGTCGTCTTGTTTCTCTCCTTGCGACAATAGGCTGGATTTTGTGGCCCAAAAACCATGGGTTTAGACTAGAGCCATAGAGAACTTGGAAGAGACCCGTGTCTGGGGCCACTCAGCCCAACCCCTGCCATGCAGGAACTCACAACCAATTAAAAGCACCAGCATTGCTATTGCTTCACTTCTGAGTCCTGTGGCTTTTGTCCTATGGAATCTTGGGATTTGTAGTTTATAAGTCATTTCTGACTTATGGTGACTCTAAGGTAGGCCCTATCATGGGGTCTTCTTGGCAAGGCTTGTTCAAGGGAGGTTTTCCATTGCCTTCTTCCCCTGAGGAGGCTGAGAGAGTGTGACTTCTTGCCCAGGGCCATCCAGTCTCCACAGTCATAATCCAACCCTC
>NW_024817111.1:489-2116 GCF_019175285.1 Sceloporus undulatus | reverse complement strand
GAATCATTGGGGAATCCTTGTCCATAGGGAATCATTGGGGTATATTTGCCCATAGGGAATCATTGGGGAATCCTTGTCCATAGGGAATCATTGGGGTATATTTGCCCATAGGGAATCATTGGGGAATCCTTGTCCATAGGGAATCATTGGGGTATATTTGCCCATAGGGAATCATTGGGGAATCCTTGTCCATAGGGAATCATTGGGGTATATTTGCCCATAGGGGATCATTGGGGAATATTTGCCCATAGGGAATCATTGGGGAATATTTGCCCATAGGGAATCATTGGGGAACACTTGCCCATAGGGAATCATTGGGAAACACTTGCCTATAGGGAATCATTGGTGAATATTTGCCCATAGTCAAACATTGGGGAATATTTGCCCATAGTGAAACATTGGGGAATGTTTACTCATAGAGAAACATTGGGGAACACTTGCCCATAGAGAAGCATTGGGAATGGTTGCCCATAGGAAAACATTGAATACTTGCCCAATGTTCCCTTATGGGCAGGTATTCCCCTGTATTTCCCTATGTGCAAATATTCTGCAATGATTCTCTATGCGCAAGTACTGTCATTTGTTGTAGTATGTCCCAGCAAACACAAGTGTCCTCCGAACAAATCCCCATCCTCCTTTCGCCCCAACGTGAACTACATACCTGCAGGGGGAGATGTGAGAGACGATTCAGCAGAACTCGAACTCGGCACCCGCAGTCAGCGACAGGTATGCCTCCGGGATTGACAGGTCTCAGCTATATACCTGCAAGAGGAGGGAAGGATGACTCAGCCAAATCCCCAACGCCCAATCAAAAGAGGTTGTCGTTTTGTGTCTATGGGGGCGGTAGAAATGACTTAGCAAAACTGAGTTGACAATTCGAATTCTGCAAAGGCCAGGTGGGCGAATCATGTCCCTTCCTCATTAGACAATAACATCCCAAAACCACAAAAAGTGATAGCTTTGTCAGGCAAAGATTAAACAATCATTCAAAATGTGCTTCATGTGTATTTTGTGCACTTTGGTTGGCTGCGTAAAGGTATCGGTTTCGTGGATTTTTGGATGTTGTTGCACATTGTTGTATGGACAACGTTTCTTCTTGTTGTTGTATATCTTCAAGTCATTTCTGACTTATATCACAGCTGCCCCTGAATACAAAAAGTAAAGAAATTACGGTCCTTTCTCAAACCCGCGTCGCACCCCTGCGCTCTTGGAACGACACCGCCTCCGCCGCTCTGGCTAAGAGGGATTCGAACCCTGCTCTCCAGAGTCCTTCTCCAACGCTGGGTATAAAAAATAAACACACTTGTCCCTCCGTATTCGCTAGGGTTAGGGACACAAGACCCCCATGAATATGGAAAAAACGCAAACAACCAAAACGCCATGTTTTTACATGAGAGAACACCTCTCTAGGACTCTGTAGGTCCTCCGGAGCAACTCTGTGGTCAATTGACCATAGAACTAGTATAGTATCCTCTCTAGGAATCTCTAGATCTTTTGGTGCAACTCTGTGGCCAATGTCCGACAGACACTGACCATAGAACTGCGCTGGAGGAGCTACAAAGGCCTAGTAGAGTGTTCTCTCTAGGTCCTCCAGCGCAACTCTGTGGCCAACGTCCGACAGACACTG
>NW_024817111.1:0-389 GCF_019175285.1 Sceloporus undulatus | reverse complement strand
AGGAGCTACAAAGGCCTAGTAGAGTATCCTCTCTAGGAATCTCTAGGTCCTCCAGCGCAACTCTGTGGTCAACATCCGGCAAACACTGACCCTAAAACTGCGCTGGAGGAGCTACAAAGGCCTAGCAGAGTATCCTCTCTAGGAATCTCTAGGTCCTCCAGGGCAGCTCTGTGGTCAACGTCGGACAGACACTGACCATAGGACTGCGCTGGAGGAGCTACAAAGGCCTAGTAGAGTATCCTCTTTAGGAATATCTAGGTCCTTCAGGGCAACTCTGTGGTCAACGTCTGACAGACACTGACCATCGAACTGCGCTGGAGGAGCTACAAAGGCCTAGTAGAGTATTCTCTCTAGGAATCTCTAGGTCCTCCAGGGCAACTCTGTGGCCA
>NW_024817110.1:1527-2116 GCF_019175285.1 Sceloporus undulatus | reverse complement strand
AAAAACCCACAAGAAACTATTGGCACTGAGTTACTGCAGAGAGTATAGACTATATATTTTTCTCTTAAACGGTACATGAGCGCATTGTGCTTTAAGAAAATACTGTGGAGGGAACAAAAAGACAGGGATTCAGAAAAGCCAACACAACTAATAGATTGTGCGACACAGGTAAAAGCAAAAGGGAAGCTATTTGTATCCCTGACTCATAAAAACGTACATGTCTGCACTGGCACTCCTCATAAAACCAAGTACATTTGTCCCTTTGTATTCGCTAGGGTTAGGGGCACAAGACCCGCGTGAATATGGAAAACCCACAAATAATAAAAATGCTGTGTTTTTGCCTGAGAGGACACCTCTCTAGGAATCTCTTGGTCCTCCAATGCATCTGTGGTCAACGTCCGACAGACGCTGGCCATAGAACTGCGCTGGAGGAGCTACAAAGGCCTAGTACAGTGTTCTCTCTAGGAACCTCTAGGTCCTCCAGTGCAACTCTGTGGCCAACGTCCGACAGACACTGACCACAGAACTGCGCTGGAGGAGCTACAAAGGCCTAGTAGAGTGTTCTCTCTAGGAATCTCTAGGTCCTCCA
>NW_024817110.1:0-1427 GCF_019175285.1 Sceloporus undulatus | reverse complement strand
AAAAAACGCAAATAAGAGAAACACCACGTTGTTACCTGAGGCCATCTTTCTAGGAATCTCTAGGTCCTCCAGGGCAACTCTGTGCTCAACATCCGACAGACACTGACCTTAGAACTGCACTGGAGGAGCTACAAAGGCCTAGTATTCTCTCTAGGAATCTCTAGGTCCTCCAGGGCAACTCTGTGCTCAACGTCCGACAGACACTGACCTTAGAACTGCACTGGAGGAGCTACAAAGCCCTAGTAGAGTATTCTCTCTAGGAATCTCTAGGTCCTCCAATGCAACTCTGTGGCCAACGTCCGACAGACGCTGGCCATAGAACTGCGCTGGAGGAGCTACAAAGGCCTAGTAGAGTGCTCTCTCTAGGAATCTCTAGGTCCTCCAGTGCAACTCTGTGGTTGAAAGCAAAGGAGTGTCTCTAGTTGCCGATCATTGTGTCATTTGAAGAGGCTTCTACACCTTATTTTGATCAAGGATCTTCTGAATCCAAGGTGAGACGCCACTTCCAGAACGGACGTAACCTTGGGGCTTTTCTTTTCTTAGAGGATTTATCAATAAGAACATTTGAAAAACCATCCCTCACTTTATTTTACACGTGAGTGAGCTTAAATATCTATCTATATATATGTGTACTTCTTATTTTAAAGATTTTTTTTTAAAAAAATGTGTCCTTCCATGATTTAAAAGTGAACTTGTGTTGCTGTGTTCTTGGGGCAAGTTGCCCTCCTGCAAATGTATATGGTGTCGTTTCCGTTTCCCATAGCTGCTCTTAATTTACTTTTATCCTCCTTTAACTAATAAATTATCTGAAGAACATCGTCGCGGAGAAACGTGTTGCATTCTTTAACGCTCACCGGACCGTGTGATAAAACTACTCCCAGTGCACTATTTTGACTACACTACAGTACTTGGAAAGCGAGGTCTGAGCCATCAAAACACGGTATTTATTATCTAGCTGCCTGCAGAGAATGTTATAAAACTGAATACACTTCTCCCTCTCTATTCGCTAGGGTTAGGGGCACAAGACCCCCGTGAATATGGAAAAAGAACAAATAACAAAAACACCATGTTTTTATCTGAGAGGATGCCTCTCTAGGAATCTCTGGGTCCTCCAGCACAACTCTGTGGTCAACGTCCGACAGACACTGGCCATAGAACTGCATTGGAGGAGCTACAAAGGCCTAGTAGAGTATTCTCTCTAGGAATCTCTGGGTCCTCCAGTGCAACTCTGTGGCCAACGTCCGACAGACACTGACCATCAAACTGTGCTGGAGGAGCTACAAAGGCCTAGTAGAGTATTCTCACTAGGAACCTCTAGGTCCTCCAGGGCAACTCTGTGGCCAACCTCCGACAGACACTGACCATAAAACTGCGCTGGAGGAGCTACAAAGGCCTAGTAGAGTATTCTCTCTAGGAATCTCTGGGTC
>NW_024817109.1:0-2116 GCF_019175285.1 Sceloporus undulatus | reverse complement strand
GGTAGCATGAGCTTTTGCAGACTTGAGCAACTTCCTCAGATGCATGGGAACCAAAGTCAGTGTAGTGAATCCCCTCTTGGTTTTAATCTTCAAAAGTAGTGTTCCCTCTGAACACTACCTGGACAGTTCCTTTAAAGATTACAATAAGAGCCAGAGCAGCTTTATCCCTGCGACTGACATGAGAACCAGTATTGCCTGTTCCTCCAACCAGTAGATCTAGGCCCTCAAGAAATCCGAACCTGGGATCATATTCTGCTGGACCAACAGAGCACCCTACGCAAGCAGCCACCAGCCCATTTGTGTATCTGTGGCCCGTTACAGACGGGAAAAAAGTACATACTAGGTACGTACTAGGGTTAGGAAAGGGCATCCTTTTCGGAAGCCCTAACCCTAGTACGTACCTAGTATGTACAAAATGGCAGCGCTCATTCTACATGGGCACCGCCATTGGGGCGTCACGACTGTGCTGCCTTCAAACGGAGTGGCACGGAAGTGACGTCCTGGTGCTGCGTGAGGGCACCTGGGGCACCCTTTCTTCAGCGTCGGAAGGAGCTCCAAAACGGAGCTCCTTCCAGGTTTGTGTCACTGGCGCCAGTGACACAAATGAGAAAGGGGCCAAGTTGCCCTTTTCTCTTTTCCCCACCACTGTCAGGTGTCCTTAGAGCATGAAGCCCCAAGGACACCCCTTTCCAGGCCGTGGGGAAGCAGCCTTTTGCCGCTTCCCCGCAGCCTGGAAAGTGGTGGATCAGGGCCTCAGAGGCTGCCCCTGTGGTAGCTGAGGCCCCAATCCGGCGGGGAAAGGGGAGGGTACAGGTTGCCCCAAAAGGGAAGTTGGTAAACCACCTGTGTGTGTGGACCCTATTGTCTGTTTCCCCCTTTTAACACAGAGCAGTGGGTTATTCCCACTATTGAGGCCTACTTCTGCAATGTGGCAATTGTGTGTTCTTCAGTGAAGGCCTTCTGGTTTATTTTATTTACAAATATGCAGGGCAGAATCCTGGTGCTTTGTGATTCTGGTCATACTTCTTCCATGGCTGCACAGAGTTGGTCAGAGAAGAATGAGAAAATGTGTTAGCTCTGAGCGGTCTGTTTCTCCAGCCTGTTCCTTCCTTTACAGCCTTTCTCTTTTTGCTGTCATCATTTACATGCTAGCATAGCTATGCTAGTGTAGTGTACAAACAGGATTATCCCAAAGATATATAAGAGGCCTAAATACTCTGAAGTCACCAGATATCGTCTGATCTTGAAGACCGAACAGGGTAAACCCCTTCGGAATATTCCTTTCCAAATAAAACACTATGAAATTCAATGGGTCACCATATGTCGACAGGGGACTTTCACAACACACACACAACACTGCCTTATGCAGAGTCAGACTGCTGAACTGTTTTGACTAGCATTTCTAAGATAACTGGCAGCAGGTCTCTTAGATTTCTCTCTTAGATCCCTCCCAGCACTGAGTAATTGCAGGAACTGAATCTGGAAACCTCATTATCATCATCATCAACAATTTTCTTTCTTGCCACCTTATGCAAAGGATCGCCTCTGCATTGAGTTATATGATGTTACACCATAAAGTTTATGGAATTAACACAAGAGTATAATGAAACATTAAACCAGTTGTTGCTCTCCTGTAGTTGCAAATACTTTTTCTTCTCCTCTTTCTCTGCTCAGCTGTTTCCCACTTCTTGGGGCTATTACTATGGCCCTGGGGCAGAAATCATTTGGCCCTCCAAATGTTGTGAACTGTCTCCAGATAAGACTGGGGTATTGGAGAAAGAGTCTGTCCTTGGGGCTGATCTGTGGGCTTACTCTCTCTTATAAAGTTTTGGGGTTTAGGAGGGAGCCCCCAGTGTAATTCTTCCAAAAACGATTATCCAAGATGGCAACTGGTCTCTTTGGATTGCCCTTGGGGTCTGATCTTTTGCCCAAGGATGGCTGGGAGGTCTCACAGGTTGACAGCTGTGCCTCAGCTAAACCTGTGCCAGGTTCCACCCCCTTCATTTGCTCAGCCCCAGCTCTCAAACGTTTAATGAGGTTTTAGGTCAATAAAGACAATGAAGGTTATTGCATGGGGGCAAAACCGTTCCCCGATGTGTTCTAACGAGCACGAGCG
>NW_024817108.1:0-2116 GCF_019175285.1 Sceloporus undulatus | reverse complement strand
GAATTCTTACATTTCTAAATGATTTGATTTCTCATTAATCATTATATTTCTTGGTTCCTTTTCCATTTCAGGTTTGCTTGATCATAACATTGTAGTCAAAGCCCACTCAAAACGGAACCAAATCCAATTAACATGCAGCTTTTTGATTTAATATGCATTAATGACTTTCCATGTTCACTCAAGCTCTAAAACACTAGAAAATACCATCTGTCAAGGAATATACCTTTAAGACACCCAGTAGTGGAATATCCTCCTCTCAGAAGCTTGACTGGTATCAAATGGGGGGGGCTTCATTTCAGCATAAAGTTGGATCTCCACCCAAACATTAGAGGCTTAGTATTTTGGTCTGTCAGAATATGGATTTTGTATTAATTTGATCAAAGCATTTTGAATTGATTTAAAACATTCAAGTCAGTTGAGATCCTCACAAATAGTGCAGGATATAAATATTTTGGTAAATAAATAATAAAAATATTTGCTGGCATCCTGCTCATGAAGTTTGATGGAATAAATCTGACTCAAGCCATTGTAATTTGTTCTTACAGTTGCCGCAACTTCCAAACACACAACAATCAAAAGTTCCCATAAAACCTACCTTTCAAGCATTGCAGTCCCCCTTGCCCTTAACCAAGATGGCTGTTGTAGTATGTCAAGCTAGTGGAAAAGTGCTGGATGCATCCTCACTCATACCCCTGCTCTCTGGCAACACAGAAATGACCAAGCTGCAGTAGGAGCTGCACTGCTTTAAAAGTAGTTTTCGGGACACCATTGGGAGATATAGTAACATCATAACTGTGGCTGCTGCCTCACTGCAGAATTAATGCAGTTTGACATTGCTTTAACTGTCATGGCTTCATCCTATGGAATCATGGGATTTGTAGTTTTGTGAGATATTTAGCCTTCTCTGTCAGAGAGCTCTGGTGCCACAACAAACTGCAGTTCCAGGAATCTGTAAGATGGATCCATGACAGTTAAGCGGTATCAAGATGCATTAATTCTGCACTTTGGTAGTAGCCAATATCTTTGTAGCTGTTTAAAATATTTCCATAGTAAACTATTGCCTTGATTAAAGCATTTCTTAATAGCCTATTAAGTCATATAATGTATAGGATGAAAATCAGTCTTATGCTAGTCTGGGATGCCAATGAAGTTCTGAGCAATGGTGTACAACTCAGATTCCAAACAATTTTGTGGTAGACCCTAGCTGTATGATACTCATTTCCCCCCTAGAATTTGGAAGATTGAGTGAACATGAAAAGGCCTAACTGAAAAAGATTTGTTTTAGTTTACTACTGAAATGTAAATAGAATTATTGTATGTTCCTAATGCATTGATTCTACTTCAGTAAGAAAGAACAGAGGAGAAGTCAAATATTCAGAGGGAGGAAGAAACTTGATAAAGTTTTGTTTGGAAAAAGCCTTGTTCTGTATTTTCACTAGGTTGTGCCATAGGATGAAATTGATCCAGGCCAACTGGTATTTATTTCTGAAGCTTTACCAGCTTCCTTTTATGTGAACAAATCACTGGCACAGATCACTTTGACCCATGTAGATGATTAGTATAAAATACTTGGATTTTTTTATAGCCGTAGCTTATAAAAACTAGTTAACATACTGAAGTAATTTGCTTGCCCTAGTAATAATTTTAAACCAACAGTGGTCGTATGGCTCTTTTAACTAAATAGGGAGCTTGATGGATAAAGGGAACAATCACCTGCTAGGATATGCAAAAACAGAACTTTATGACAGTTAGTTTTTTAAATTCTATTACTGTGTTTTACTCTGGGCACAGGGAAAAGATACCAAAATAACATGATTTGTTTTGTCTTAAATAGGGGTGGGCAGCACCATTTTCTGCTCTGGTGCAGGTAGCAAAATGCCTTGGACTAGCCCTGATTCCACAGAAACAATAGTGTGAAATGTCTGTTTAAAAACTTGTCATCAAGCTTGATGTTGGTTTGGAAACTGGAACCAATTTTTTGGCTGATCAGAAAAGCAAAAATCCACTCTCTCCCATCTACTGTTTCTACACTGAGTTAAGTAAGTGCAGCTGTATCTTTGCGAGCCTGTCTGTGGGGAAATGATGCCTTTCACCCCTTAAACTTATAGAAAGGATT
>NW_024817107.1:0-2116 GCF_019175285.1 Sceloporus undulatus | reverse complement strand
GCAAGGGCCATCCAGTCCAACCTCCTGCCATGCAGGAAATCCAAATCAAAGCATCCCCGACAGATGGCCATCCAGCCTCTGCTTAAAGACCTCCAAAGAAGGAGACTCCACTACACTCCGAGGGAGTTTGTTCCGCTGTCGAACAGCCCTTAGTGTCAGGAAGTTCCTCCTAATGTTGAGGTAGAATCTCTTTCCTGCAGCTTGGATCCATTGTTCCTGGTCCTGTTCTCTGGAGCAGCAGAAAACAAGCTTGTTCCCTCCTCAGTGTGACACCCCTTCAACATGACTACACTTTCCCTGGATTAGGAATCAATTCTTCCATGTGAAGTTCATATTTGTTCCGAATCTGTCACAATCCATTTCGAGACATGCACCAGAGTTCTGCAGCAAATGCCCCTTAGCCCGGGACATTCAGAATCGGGTTAAAAGCCGTTCATTTTGGAAAAAAAAACGGGTTCTGCTGAATATGAACTTGCCCCCGATCATGATCAGGTCAAGTTCAGGGGAGGGATTTAGGTCAGAGGGCGGGCAGAGGGCAGAGCATTCCCTCCCCTCTGAGGAGGAGGAGGAGGAGGAGATGAAAGAAAAAGGAGAATCTGAAAGGAGGCAGGGTGACAGGAGGCAAAAAGGGGAAATCGGGGTGATGGGGGCTGCAGAGGGCAGTCAAAGGGAGGGCGGGGGGGGACTGGAGAAAGTGACGGAGGAGGATGAGGATGAAAGAGCCACGGGAAGAAGAGGGCCATGGAGGGCATTCTATAATGGAGCAGGAGGAGGAGGATGAAGGAGCCAATGGAAGGGTCAATTCAGGGCAGCTCAGAGGGAGGAGAGGGTCGGAAGGATGGAGGAGGAGGAAGAGGAGGATTGCCAAGGGAAATTGGGCCATGGAGCCAAGCCAGAGGAGGGATATAGGGAAATCAGGCTGAGGAAGGAGCACCTCTCTCTTTTTGTTTTTTATTTTTGACAATCTATGAGCATGATTTTTTGAGTGACATGGAATGTGTGTGTGTTTGCATATGCTACTTTCATTTCCTCTTGCTCCTGGAACTTAAGAGCCATTATTATTATTATTATTATTATTATTATTATTAGTGTTATATGTGGATGCTACAGTCAGAATGCCTGTGCTGCATTTCCCTTTTATTCCCAATTGATTCCATGGGTCTACTTTAGCTGGAACTGACAGGTCACTCTCTCTCAGCCTCAGTGGAAGGCAATGGCAAACCTCCTCTGAAGAGAATGTAAGCAGGAGGAAAAGGGTCAGTTCAGTTCAGGTCAGAGGCAGGGCATGAACGGAGCTCGAATCAGGCACCTTCCCCCCCTTTTTGAGCTTTTAAAATTATTTTTGACAAAAAATGTGCATGTTTTTTTGCTTCAGGTAGTAGATATATATTAGATAGATAGATAGACAGGTAGACAGACAGACAGACAGACAGACAGAAAGAAAGAAAGAAAGAATGTGGCTAGCTGCTTGTTCACTTTCCCTTTAATTTCCTTGCTTCCAGCAAAGGGGAAATGTTGCAAAGAGTCCTTTGCAAAAAACTTTTTTCCTTTGCAAATGAATGCTACAATGTGAATGTTACAATGTTTCTCTTTCCAATTTGGCAAATTGGCAAATTGATACATGCTTTTGCTACTGTCTCTAAGGAATTCAGGGGTAGCCTAAAGAATGCATGGCATCGCTTCCTTTTCTGGCATTTCCAAGGTGAGGAATTTATTATTATTATTATTATTATTATTATTACATGTGTATGAGGCATTCTGGGGTGGCAAGGAGGGGGGTACAGGATGCAGAGATGGCATTAGCTTGCATTTTGGGGTTGAAAATGGGGCCAAGGGCAGATCATAACTTGCACTGACCCAAATGCCCACAACACACACACACAGTTTTTAATTTCACAGAATTTGCGCATTCTGGCGCCTGGGTCTTTAAAAAAAAAGGAGGGGGGAAGCACACTTCCAATGCCCCAATTAGTGCTGCAAACGTCACCTATGACGATTGCAGAAATAATTTGATTGACAGCCAGGCACCTTCATGTTAAACCCAATTTCTCTAAAAGGGCATTCGCCTCATTGTGGGCACTTGCTTACGCCCGGAGAGATTTGGGAGGTGGCCCCC
>NW_024817106.1:0-2116 GCF_019175285.1 Sceloporus undulatus | reverse complement strand
CCGTGAAAGATTGCATAAATGTGTGCACATAAAAACACTTTGTATTTTCTGCAGGTGTGGAAAGAACATAGATGCTTCCAAAGGAAGGGAGAGAAGAGAAAGGACCCTCAGTTCCTCCTTTGTGGAAGAAACTGGAGGAAAGAAGACCTCCGGAGAGGTTACTGTCCAGACCTCCTTTTTTGTGGTGGAGCCATTGGGAATTTGACTGACTAGGATGCAATTAGGGTGTTATTTACAATCCTCTGTCTTTCAGCGAAGGCTATTTTCTATTGCAGATTACCTTTGGAGATGTGGCAGTGTTCTTCACAGAGGAGGAATGGCCACTCTTGAGTCCAAAGCAGAAATTTTTGTACAATGAGGTGATGATGGAAACCTATGAAAATGTGTCCTCTATGGGTAAGGACCCTTTGCCTTCCTATAGAATGGGGGCAAGTGTTCTAGAAAGCTACATTGCATGCAACACTGGCTCCAGTTTAATTTTTATAGCAACATCCTGCGAAATCATGGAATTTGTAGTTTGTAGTTTCTAGAACTGGCCACATTACACTGGTTCTTAAATTCCTCCACTGGCTGCCCATTAGTGTCTGGTCAAGATATAAGGTGTTGGTTGTAACCTTTAAGGCCCTACATGGCTTGGGTCCTGACTACTTTCAGGAGTGCCTTCTTCCATATAATCCTCCCTGAACTGGAAAAAGTCTCCTAAAGCCTAAGAAGACTAGATTGGCTACAACAACCCAGAGGACCTTTTCTTCTGCCTCTCCTAGGCTTTGGAATGACCTGTTGGAAGGGATCCATCACATCACCACCTTAGAAGCCTTTAAACTGGCTGTTAAGACGGAGCTCTTTCGGCAGGCCTTTCCAGATTAGGGCTTTTCACTGTCGCCGACATTGTTATTGATAGCGATACCCCGGATACCCTGCATTTATAGAAGTTCTCCCCTCAGCCTCTCCACTCTATCTAGTCTTCACATGCGGTTTAAAGAATAAAGAAGGTAGGAAGGAGAAAGATGTAAATGGTAATAATAAGAACAAAAACAAAAACAAGTGTGATGTATGTTTGAATTGTAATTTTATTGATGGTATGGTTGTTTATTCAGAAAGTAAAAAGAATTTGAACATTATTTACAGTTTGACCTCAGTAACTGCTGAGGTTTGTTTTCAGGACCCCATGAAGTAACCAAAATCCATGGATGTTCAATTCCTATTACAAACAATGGGGTTGTAGTATGATGTGCCTTTCATAAAATGGCAAAATCAAGGTTGGCTTTCTGGGGATATATTGAGATGCAGAATCTGTGGATCCTGAGAGCTGACTGAAATGTTAAAAAGCAGTTGAAATCATACTATTAAGAGAAATGCAACCCATGTAATTGGACTCATGGAGAAGTGGTCAAATGGGACCAAGGAGAATGTGTTTCTTTGGTTGCTTTCCCTGGAAACAATTGGGAATCTTGGCCAAGGAGGGAGTTGAGTCAGTTGAGGCTGAGAGAAGGAGGAGAGACCTCAGGACAAGAGCATTTCTCTGGGTTAGTTTGCCTGTTTCCTTTTTTATGTTAGTGTTTAGAGTACTGTCTCTCTTACAGTGGAACCTACTCCTGCTTTGTGAAGGCATCACAAGTTGGACTGGTTGATCTCACCTGAAAACATCCTTCTTATTCATTCATTCCTATTGTACGTTCTTTGAATTGTATGGTTGTGTTATCTATTCCATTTCATCCCACCTTTCTCCCATGGATGGGTCTCAAGGTGGCTTAGGATACAAAAGAAAGATTGAACAAAAGCATTGTTTAAATAAGAACACATGTTAGTAAAATAAGGATATTGCTATTCCTTTGGTTGGAAGTTCGTTCTCCAAGATCTGCAAGGGATAATCTACAAATGTTAACTATGAGGGAAAGAGGACATTGGAGGACAATGGCTTGGAGTTGTATCACATAGAGAGTAGTGAATGGAGACTTCCATGTTAGTGGGTTGGTGAATCTGCTCTGTCTTTTAGTCTGAGCTCTCTCTGGTGCTGACTCTATTTTGGAAATGGACTCCAGCCCCATGGATGAAAACCTGGAGGAAAGTCAATGCCCCAATAATATGGAAGTCACAGTCTGTCAAAGTTTACATG
>NW_024817105.1:0-2117 GCF_019175285.1 Sceloporus undulatus | reverse complement strand
CCATTTCCATGTCATTGAAGAACAAGAGGAATAGCAGAGATGTGCCTGGCTATTGTCTTTAGCTGGAGACATTGCAATAAATGTGATGGGGTGGAGAACAACATTTCAAGCCACTTCCCTCTTTTAACTTTATTCATAAGGTGCTGGGTTTTTAGTTCTAAGATTAATTGCTTAGAACATGGATACTAACATTAATAAAAGTCACTTGAGTGAATGTTTTACAACTCTGTTTTTCTTCTTGGTCCTGTTCCCACCAACTTCATCAGGGCCCTTTATTAAAATTCTCACTAGGCATACATTTGCTTCCATTTTTATTTATTTATTACCATTTCACTTTTTATCTTTTTCATAGTTCTAATTCTGGTGATGTGTGTTTTTATATTAATTGGAATGTATTTATAAACATGAGGACAGGAAATGAACGGTGGTTGTCCTAGTAAGGGCCCCAAGAATCATTTGTGTGTTAAGCTGTTCCAGTTCCACTTGTGTGTTTCTGGTGATTGCAGCCATGTTGGTGAACATTCCCCTCCCTCCAAAAGAGAAGCTGAAAGTTATCCCCTTAATAAGGAGTCCCTTCCAAAATGGAGAAGTGCCCCATGGCTACATGAAGAGAACTCTGCTGCTGAGACAGGACTGCATGGCCTGTCTAGGGTTGCCAGAGAAAACTAAAGCCGGCTCCTATACCTTTAATGGTTGTACATAAGTGATTGTGTGACATGCAACACCTGCAGAAATTCCCCCTTCTATGCAAGCGTTAAAGTTACAGGAGCCCTCTCCAGTTTTCACTCTGGCAACCCTACCCATGACCCACACACAGCCCAATACCCATAAACTCAGGCATGTTGCAAGGAGCTGAACAACCAGCTTCCTCCTTTCCATGTTTGCTGCACCAGGCAAGCAGCAAAACAAGGAAGTTTATCAAGTCCTAGTGGACTGTTTTGCTTTGGTGATAAGGCAACACATGGCAATTAAACAGGAGCTTGCTATGTTGATTGAAGTCCTTGTCCAGAATGGAAATATCCTTCTCCGCCCCCCACTGAATCTTTCTGGTTTTGGTCAGACGGTATCCAGGCAAACCATAATCGTTTCCAGAAGTTGTTTGCAATTGCTGACAATTAACCTTCCCCTGCCCTTTCTTTCACTACTTGTGTACATCTTTCTCCCCCAGCCCCACCTGCTGCTGACACTGAGCTTCTCTACAAGTATCTTGAATCTGTGTTGAATGCCATGTATACTTGTTTAAATCGGCATTGCATTTAAGCCATACAGATTTGCACCTGATGCTATGGACTCTTTATTTACAGTGTAGACACAGCTTGTGGAAGGTCACCTCCAGCAGCACCATCCCTTTTATATCTTTTACATACTCCAGTTTGGAAGCTCTTGCTCCTCCTAAGATCATGATGCTCATCTGTCACTTTCCTTGATAAACTGTTCTGTTACAGCAGCCCTCTTCAACCAGGTGCCTTTAAGAGGTGCTGGGCTACAGTTCCCATTATTCCCATCAAACATGACCACAGTAGCAATCCTTAGAAGGCAGTAGGCATTGGAAGCCTGTGTTACAGGTCATCATGGGTATAGATTGTTAAGCCTAGCTAAAAACTCTGAGCTGTCTCACGCTTTTCTTCAGGTAGAATGTAGACCAGGGCCGGCTCATCCATATAGGTGAACTAGGCAGCCTCCTAGGGCGGCAAAATTTAGGGGCAACTTGGTGGCTTTTTTGTACAATTTTTTGGCTTTTTGACTAATTCTCAGTATTATGATGAGAGACTGTAACCTAAGTTTTATGTCATATTTAGCTTTAACAAGTGAAACAGCGGAAATCAAGGGGTGAAAAAAATTATGAGGGGTTGCAGGGGGTGCCTAAATTTTCCACGCCTAGGGTGGCCAAATACCTAGAGCCGGTCCTGATGTAGACATAGAAAATAAAGTGTGAGCAGGTAGAGGAAAGAGGTAAAGATGTTTCTGCTTGGCTTGTAAAAATCACAAATCACTAAAATCTGCTTTTGCAATAGCCTGATGGCAGAATGGAGGAAATGTTACACACTATCAGCCTGCACCAATGCAAGGCATCTCTGCAGGACTGAATAAAAGGCCAGAACTGCTTTAACCTAACT
>NW_024817104.1:0-2117 GCF_019175285.1 Sceloporus undulatus | reverse complement strand
GAAAACAAGCTTGCTCCCTCTTCAACATGACCTCCCTTCAAATATTTCAACAGGGCTCATATCATATCACCTCTTAACCTTCTCTTCTCTTTAGGCAAGGCATCCTCTGGGGCTGGGGGAGTGGCCACCCTCCAAAACAGAGCCTCCAGCATATGGGGTCCCTTAGGGGTCTCCCACCCCACGACTAGCCAGGGCTGATCCTGCTTCGCTTCCTTGGGACTCCTTCATCAGCACAAGCAATGGGGCAGGGAGGGCTTCAAAGAATCCTAGAGCTGGAAGAGACCCAAGAGCAATCCAGTCTAACCCCATTCTGACATGCAGGAACTCCCAATCAAAGCATCCCTGACAGTCACGGGGAAGCTCTCCACTGCTTCCCTTTGACAAAATGGTGATGGCCCTAAACCCCTTCACCAGTCCTGGCTGGAGTAGAGCCACTGCATCGGTGGTGTTTGCCATGGCGCAACTGACCAAGTGGCTTTGGGCCTACACTTCTGCCAAAGCCTTTCCTCTGCGCTTCCCTCTGGTGCAGCCCTAGGAACGCCTCTGAGCTGCTGGGTCTGAAGCAGCGACCGCAGTGACCGTCTCCCCCAGGCCAGGCCTCTCTGGCCTCGGACTCTGCTGCCAGCAGGGCTGGTGGTGGCCAGGTCATGCGCGGGGAGCCTGAGAGCAAGAAGGTGCTCAGGATGGTGTCTGGCGGTTTGCGCTCAGCATGGCCAGCAGGGCCTGATGATGGCCACAGGGCCTGGAGCGGCTGGGACCTGGCTGCTCTCCATGGGGCTGGCTTGCCAGACGCAGTTTCCTCTGGATCACCAAACCAGATGAGAGGGCCTTCTTCTGGGGCACCACAAACCTGCAGCGGGCAATGCTGGCCAAGGGGGCTGACCAGCTCTCCAAGGAGGACCAAGCCATGCTGACCCACAGCTCAGCTCTGAGGGCTTTCATGCTGAAGGCAGATGGAGGGACGAAGGGCGGTTCACTCCCGCTGGGTCCAGCCATGTCATCTGCCCAGAGCCACAAGCCACAAGGTCCACTTCTTCACAGCCAGCCCTTGATGTCCATAAGGTTCTGAGATTTATCTCCAGAAGAAACAGTGGCACAATGGGAGGATTCATCTCCTAAACCTCAGACGCAGGTCGGAGTGAATCATAGAATCATAGAGTTGGAAGAGACCCCGAGGGCCATTCATTCTGCCATGCAAGAACTCTCAATCAAAGCTCCCAAGGCCTTTCTCTCCATTACTCCCAAAGGTGCTACAAGATCCCTCGGCGTACTGGAACTCCAGGAAAGCATGGCCATGGCTCTAAATTCCCAAACGTGGCACGGTTAAGACCTCCACCCCGAACAAAGCCAACTTTCAGGGTTTTCTTGACGGAGAACAACCACCTCTGGATGTTCTCCAAAGGGAGCCCCTGTCTTCTGTCCACCAGCAGCAATGCCCTTTCTGTCCCAGTGGGTTTTTCATAGAATCTCAGCTTTGGAAGAGTCCAGAAGAGCCACCCCTTTAGCCATGCAGGAATACACCGTCCAACAAATGGCCATCCAGCCTCTGTTTCAAGACCTCCAAAGAAGGAACTCCATGTGTCCTCCGCCGTCCGGCAGCCCTGACCCTCAGGAGGGTTGAGCTGGGATCTCTCTTCCTGCAGCTGGCCTCCATTGCTCCATTGGGCCCCGTTCTCTGGCGCAGAGAAAGCCAGCTTGCTCCAGGCTCAATATGACGCCCCTTCAAATATTTATACATGGCTCTCAGGTTGCCTCCAGCTCCGTAAGCAGCTCCTGGGTGGTTTCCAGACCTTTGCCGGCTTCCTCAGACTTTTGATGGGAGCCTGGACTCTCTTGTTCTTCTGCTTGGAATTCAGTGGCGTGTGATTTCAGATACATTGCAATGGCAGCTGGGGTCTTGGATGCCGTCTGAGCTGCCCAGGCTGGCCTCCCAAGCTGGCCTTGAAGCAAAAAGATCAAGGGCAGCCTCTCTGCTGCTCTTGGGCCAAAGTCTTTTCCAAATGAGGCACAGGGCTCTCATAAAAATCCTATGGAAGAGACCCCCAAGAGTCATCCAGTCCAAACCCCTGCCATGCAGGAACTCCCCGTCATAGAATCATGGAGTTGGAAGAGACCCC
>NW_024817103.1:0-2117 GCF_019175285.1 Sceloporus undulatus | reverse complement strand
TAATGGCAGCACCCATGTAGACAGGGCACTGCCATTACCATGCCACGGTTACATGCTAAAGTTGAGGGGCGTCTGTAAAGGATGCCTGAGGCAACCCTAGCATGTATCCAGGCTGGCGCAAAGCGCCGGTCTGGATACTGCCTAAATAAAAGAAGAAACCAGAAAGGATGACTAAGGAACTTTCAATTGAGCTAAGTTTTAAACGGAACATGTATAAGAAATGGAATGGGGGGAAATCACAAAAAATAAATTCAAAGAAATAGCAGGCATGTGTAGGGGTAAAGTCAGAAAAGCTAAAGCACAGAATGAACTCAGGCTTGTTAGAGAGGTTAAGAACAACAAAAAGAACTTTTTTGCATATGTCCACAGCAAAAGGAAGAAGGAGGAAATGGTAGGGCCACTGTGTGGCAAAATGCTAACAGAAGACAGAGAAAGATGGCAAAATGCTAACAGAAGACAGAGAAAAGGCAGAATTACTTAACACCTTCTTTGCCTCAGTTTTTTCAGAAAAGGAAAAGGCTGCTCAATCTGAGCAGAGGACAGAATAGGGGGATTCCAGCACAGAATTAGTAAAGAGATAGTACAGGAATATCTGGTTAATCTAAGTGAATAGAAATCTCCAGGACCAGATTAACTATATCCAAGGGTATTAAAAGAAATGGCAAATGTAATATCGGAGCCATTGGCAATAATCTTTGAAAACCCCTGGAGAACAGGAGAAGTCTCAACAGACTGGAGGAGGGCAAACATTGTCCCCATCTTCAAAAAGGGGGAAAAAGAGGATCCCAACAATTATTGTCCAGTTAGTCTGACATCAATACCAGGAAATATTCTGGAGCAGATCATTAAACAGAGTGTCTGTGAACATCTAGAGAGCAATTCCATAATCACAAAAAGTCAACACTGGTTTCAGAGAAAGAAATCATGCCAGACAAATCTGATCTCTTTCTTTGATAAAATTACCAGCTTGGTAGATGAAGGGAATGCTGTGGATATAGTATACCTTGATTTCAGTAAGGCCTTTGACAAGGTTTCCCATGACAGTCATGCAAACAAGCTTGTAAAATGTGGGCTAGACAAGGTAACTGTTACATGGATTTGTAATTGGTTGACCAGTCGAACCCAAAGGGTGCTCAACAATGGCTACTTTTCATCCTGGAGAGAAGTGACCAGTGGGGTCCCACAGGGCTCTGTCCTGGGGCCAGTGTTATTCAACATCTATATCAATTACTTGGATGACAGAATTGGGGGCATACCTTTCAAATTTGCAGATGACATCAAATTAGGAGGAGTAGCGAATACCCCAGAGGACAGGATCAAAATTCAAAATGACCTGAATAGACTAGAAAGCTGGGTCAAAGCTAACAAAATGAAATTCAATATGGAAAAATGTATGGTACTGCACTTAGGGAGGAAAAATGAAATGCACAGATATAGGATGGGTGACACCTGGCTGAACGAGACTACATGTGAAATGGATCTGGGAGTCCAAGTAGACCACAAGTTGAACATGAGCCAACAGTGTGATGCAGCAGCTAACAAGGCCAATGCCATCCTAGGCTGAATCAATAGAAGTATAGCATCTAGATCAAGGGAAGTAATAGTTCCACTCTATGCTGCTCTGGTCAGGCCCCACCTGGAATATGATGTCCAATTCTGGGCACCACAATTTAAAAAGGATGTTGAAAAACTGGAGCGTGTTCAAAGGAGGGCGACCAAAATGGTGAATGGTCTGGAAACCATGCCCTATGAGGAACGACTTAGGGAGCTGGGTATGTTTAGCCTGGAGAAGAGAAGGTTACGAGGTGATATGATAGCCCTGTTTAAATATTTGAAGGAATGTCATACTGAGGAGGGAGCAAGCTTGTTTTCTGCTGCTCCAGAGACTAGGACCCAGAACAATGGATGCAACCTCCAGCAAAAGAGATTCCACCTCAACATTAGGAGGAATTTCCTGACAGTAAGGGCTGTTCGACAGTGAAACACACTCCCTTGGAATGTATTGGAGTCTTATTTCACAAGGTTTTCTAATAATAATAATAATAATAATAATAATGATATTTATTTGTTTACCGCCCTCTGGCAAACCAATCCGGGCAGTTAACAACAGTAAAATA
>NW_024817102.1:1103-2117 GCF_019175285.1 Sceloporus undulatus | reverse complement strand
CCACTCTTCCCAGAGCCACCTCCAGCTCTGTCCTGTTTTACCTTGCAAGGCTAGCCAACCCTCAGTCCAGAATCTCAGTGTTTCAAGCACTGAGTGAAAGGGAGAAGGGATGGTTGTCTCACCAAGTCCTGTGTAGCAAAAGATAGAACTGGATTGCATGTCCAATGGTGAGAGAGAGTGGGAGTTGCAGTCCATCAACATCTGAAAATCTACCTGATTCCCATCCCTGTTGAAAAGGCTGGGTTGCTTTTAAAGAGTTTGTGGAGGGTGGCTTGCCCTCAAATTTGTTGGGCAATCAGCTGAGGACTGGCATCTCTGCCAGGATGATGTTCCTGCCACTCTCACGCTTGACCTCGCCTGAGCCAGGGAAGAGCTGCCACACTCAGAGGCATTCCTAGTATATTTGTGCAAATCATTCATCAATCATCCCTCTCTTCCACAGCCTTTTCGGGTCCAGCAGAACTGCTGGACAAGCAGAAGAAGGCGAGGCTCGCTTTCTCTTGCCAGACCCATAACTTCAGCACCCCTTCCCAGCAGCGCACTAGATGACGCCCCCCACACCCTCCTGGCAATGCCCTTGGCCATCTTTCTGGCCTGGGCCAGTCAGGCCCTGGGCCATCTCCCTTCCTGATCTCTCACACCAAGTTATAGTCGGTGCCCTGACCGAGGTGCTCTGGCCAGTGCTGGAGGAAATGCTTGCCTTTGCGTGGAATGGGAATCTCTGGCTTCAATAATCTTATTCAAGAAGAATATGGGAAGATTCCGAGGAAGTCAGTGAGCATGTGAAATAAAAGGACTGTCAGTCCTCGATATACGCTGGGGTTTGGTTCCAGGACCCACGGTGGATGCCAGAACCCATGCATGCTCAAGTTACAGTGGACCCTTGTTATACGCTGGGGTTTGGTTCCAAGATCCCCTGTGTATTACAAAATCTGTGTATGCTCAAGTGCCATTCAATACAATGACATAGCAAAATGGTGTCTCTTATAAAAAATGGAAAATCAAGGTCTGATA
>NW_024817101.1:0-2117 GCF_019175285.1 Sceloporus undulatus | reverse complement strand
TCTTGCTGACCATTGGTGTCTTTGCTAATGAGTTATGTTGTCTCATAATGTTCCCAAAACATGACAGCCTCAATTTAGTCATCCTAGCTCTTAGGGATAGTTCAGATCTGATTGGCTCCAGGACTCAGTTGTTTGTCTTTTCAGCCATCCACGATATCCACAAAAGTCTTCTTCAGCACCACATCTCAAAATGAATTGATTTTCTTTCTGTCACCTTTCTTTACTGTCCAGGTCTCACACCCATACATAGTCATGGGAAATTCTGCAATGGTTTGAACAATCCATACTTTAGTATTTAGTTGTATATCTTTGCACTTTAGGACCTTATCTAGTTCTTTCATAGCTGCCCTTCCCAGTCCTAATCTTCTTCTGATTTCTTGACTGCAGTCTCCATTCTAATCAATGACTGATCCAAAGTATGGAAAGTTTTATTTCAGTTTCCTCGTATGGCCTCCTTAACTCAATTACAGGCTTTGTTTGATCCATTTTCTACGACTGCACCAAATTATCCCACAGAAAACCATCAACCCTCTCTGATTCTTTTAAATTTTCTTTAAATTATGTGTTGGGTGAATCAAGCCACAGGAACAAAAGGCACAGTAAGTAATGATGGACTAGAAAATAATAGAAACATCTAATGGTGCAGTAGAAGAGGCAGAAGCAGTTGGGGTGGTGGTTTAGCTGGGTTGCCATGCAGATGGAAGAACAATGTGCAGAGCTGTTATTCATGAGGGGTTGTGAATGCAAAAGAAACATCTTGAAAATTGTTTCTGTCTTGTTCCTTCAAAGTGTTTTGTAATGAGTCTTGCAAGCCATGAAATTTTCAATACTACAATGATTCTGCCCTCTCATTTCTCACAGTGTGCCTCTATGAATTAACTGCGTGAATACGTAATGACAGCTTGAGCTAAAAGAAGCTCATGAATGCATGATACACTGTCTGTCCCAAAGTCTTGAACTTCCCAAATCCCTCATGTACAATATTTTACTGGAGACAGTTTACAAATGGTAGTATTATAAAGGCTCCTGGCCATTTAATAGATATAGATACTACCGAAATTTAGGGGAGGGGACAGTTAAGGATTTGAATTTACTCAGCATTTGTATGTCTCTCAAACTAAACACTATCTCTCTGCACCCACTGAAGTACAAGTTATTTTCCATTTTGGATAACAGTCAGTTACCCAAGTTTCCCAAATTCCCCAATAATTCCCATGCTGGAGTTATTTTTTTTAAAGTCCTTTGTATGTGGAATCCAAAGGGCCGAGCACAGTGTAGTGGTTTGAGTGTTGAACTATGTCTCTGGAGACCAGGGTTTGAATCCTGGCTCAGCCATGTAAACCCACTGGGTGACCTTGTGAAACTCACACTCTCACAGCCTCAGAGGATGGCAGTGACAACCCCCCACTGAAGACGCTTGCCAAGAAGACCCCATGATAGGTTTGCCTTAGGGTCACCATAAATCGGAAACAACTTGAAGGCACACAACAACAATAACTATAATCCATGGCCTGGTTTAGTCTCAACTTGGATTTTTCATCAGAAAACATATTGATGTATTTATGTGAATATGTGTGTACAATAGGTTTTTTCCCTTACCAAACAGGGAATGCATGTATGCATGCATCACCACATATTTCCCTCACACCAATGGTAAGTGTGTGTGTGTGTCTCTGTATGATGCTTGTTCCCCAGCAAGGCAAATGACAGATGGCAGGTACAAAGGGGCTCCTGTATGGGGGCAATCCAGGGGAATTAGGGGTTGGGTGATTGGTAAAGATCCTTTGTTGCTGCTGCTTCCAGCAAATGAAAGCCTGAGCTTTTGCAACGTATTGCAAAAATCTGGAGGTCTTTGCCAGGGCTGCTTCCCACATCTGATATTAGAAAGATAAGTGATGGTCAGGGGATCACTTTCTCTACCATTTTCTTTCCTTCACTGTCTCTTCCAGAAGCCTGGATTGTTCTCTAGGCTTCTTAATACAAATCAGTTGCAGGAAGAAACGACAGATTTCCACTCTTTTCTCTCCAAAGTGAAGGGAGGCCTGGAGAAAGACTCCATCTGTCATGCCCAGCCTGGAAGATGGCTTGGAGGACTCAGAGGATGAGCTAGAGCCTCT
>NW_024817100.1:0-2117 GCF_019175285.1 Sceloporus undulatus | reverse complement strand
CCTATAGTAGAGAATACTATACTACATCCTGTTGCTGTTTGTCTTCACCAGTGTTGCCAACAAGCTTTGAAAATATTCCCCGGAATGTTTTACCAAAATCCAAAATCCCCAGAATTCCCCAATATTTATTATTATTATTACAGTCATCCCTCCATATTTGCGGCTTTGATATTTGCGGATTTGATTATTCATGAATTTCATTAATATGTTCTCTCTAGGACTGTCTAGGTCCTCCAGTGCAACTCTGTGGTCAACTTTAAATAAAAGTTGCACTGAAAGACCATTTGTAGCTACTCTAGTGCCATTCTATGGTCAGCGTATGTTGGACATTGACCACAGAGTTGCACTGGAGGACCTAGAGATTTCTAGAGAGGTGTCCTCTCAGGTAAAAACAGTGTTTTTGTTATTTGCAGTTTTTCCATATTCATGGGGGTCTTGTTCCCCTAACCCTAGCAAATATGGAGGGAGAACTGTATTCAGTCAAAATCCCTGGGAAGAAATTAATTAAATCCCCCAGATTCCGGGGAATTTCCCGGAAATTGGCAATACTGTTTCTGACTTATAGTGACCCTATCACAGGGTTTTCTTGGCAAGATTTGTTCAGAGGAAGGCAAATTGCTATTGATTTCCTCTGAGGCTGAGAGAGTGTGACTTGCCCAAGGTCACCCACTCAATCATCGTCAATGTACGATGGTTAATGGTTAACCCAGGAAGATAATAAAGGCAAAAGACTCAACACTATCAAAAATCTTAATTTCTTCTTATTGAAAATAAAGGAAAAAAAATCTTCATTTCTGTTTGCATCCTTCCCTGAAATGACCATATCACCCTCTAGATTCACAACTTGTGAACAGTGGGGTGGTCAGTTTGTGTGTGTGTGTGTGTGTTTTGGGGAGAGACTATAGCTCATCAAAAGCTCAAATGAGCACACACATTGGAGGAAGCAGCCTGTGTCAAAACTATTACCAATACTTTGCAAATCTTTTACCACCCACCCAGCCCTGGAGTAAAATATATGCACACTTAATTATAATGATTTTTCGGCTTCCCTGTGGGCATATATAGCCCTGCTGGATGATTCTACATCCTCTTCAAAAGGCTTGAATATTTCTAAAATCCGCTTCATGTAAAGCGAAGCTGAGTACAATTTTAGCAAAATGTTCAATGGCATGAGTTTGACTGAAGTGAATGGGAGCACTGCCGAGCTTTTGTGCTGCCTCCCATTTGTTTGAGCATCCTTGCTAAAGAAAATGTTTTGTGCCCTTCAGCTGCTGTAATTCCATGCTCAGATGTTTTGATAAAACCTCTAGATAATTACATTAATGGGATTTCCTGCCACTTAAACAAGCAGAGTAGCAGAACATTAGAAAAGGCTAACACTCATCTCACATAAAGTGATCATAAAATGCATGCCTCTTGAAATAGCATCTTTAACAATGGCTGATCAATGGGCTGCGCAGGAATAGATGGAGATCTCAAGCTCACAGTCATGGAAAAGCTGTTACTTTGCAAGCTTTGATAGGTTCTTGTTTAATTAAAAAAGAAGTAAACAAAATAATTCTCCACTATCTGCATTGGCCACATTCAACGAGCACAGCTCTTCTCAACATGGAAATGAATACAGCATGCTTGTCACAGAAGCCAGGGCTGGATTATCAATGATTCAGTTAGTGAAATTGCTTTAGGCTGCTCAGTGCTGAAGAAAAAAAAGATAAAAGGTGTGATAGATTCTTTGGGTGCATCTACACTGTAGAAATAATGCACTTCGACACCACTTTAACTGCCATGTCTCCATTCTACAGAAACCTGGGATTGCTACTTTGGTAAGGCACCACCAGCATTCTTTGGCAGAGAAGACCTTGTAAAACTACAAATCCCAGGATGCCACAGAATGGAAAACTACAGCACTTAAAGTAGTGTCAAACTGCATTATCTCTACAGTGTAGCTGTAACTATAGTTTCTTGCAATCTCTTTCCCCATTCACTTCTTAGATTTTCTGTTATCATCAGTATTTTGTGTGTTGCTTGAGTAGTTGTGTACAGTGCATGGTATTAGACCGATAGTTTTGTCAGGGATGATGGGAGTTGTAGCTCTTCACCTCTGGCTCGAACTCACC
>NW_024817099.1:0-2117 GCF_019175285.1 Sceloporus undulatus | reverse complement strand
TTCCAGTGACCACTCTGTCTGCCATATTTTGGATTAGTTGAAGTTTCTGGACTTGATACAAGGGTAGCCCTATGTAGAGCACATTACAGAAGTCAAGACCTGAGATCACCAGCGCAGTTTTTAGGTCTTCCGGTTCCAGGAAGGGACGCAGTTGGCGTATCAACTGAAGCTGATAACAGGCCCTCTTGGCCATCGCATCTATCTGAGCTGACATCTGGAGCAACCGATCCAGGAGCACCCCCAAACTGCAAACACAGTCCTTTAGGGGAAGTGTGACTCCATCCAGGACCGGTTGACAGACCCCCATACCCAGAATAGGACCTCCAACAATACACACCTCCGATTAATCTGAATTCAGTTTCAATCTGTTTTTCCTCATCCAGCCCATTACTGCCTCAAGACATTCATTCAGAGGGAAATGCCTTCTTTAGTTGTCACTGAGATATCTCTGGATGTCATGAACATACAGATAGCACCCGCCCCATGCCTCTGGATGAACTCTCTTGGCAATTTGATGTAGATGTTGAATAGCACTGGGGATAGGAAGGTGCCCTGGGCAATGCTGGATTTAAGATCCTTTTAGAGGAGCAACTGTCCTCAAGCATCTCCATCTGGAATCTGCTTGAGAAATAGGACTGGAACCATTGTAATGCACTGATCCCGATCCCCAATTCCCTCAGGTATTACAGAAGGATGCCATGGTCAATAGTATCAAAAGCCACTGAGAGGTCCAAAAGCATCAACAGGGTCACACTTCCCCTGTCAATACTCAAGTGGAGATCATCTAAGGTGAGCATAGCAATCTTGACTCCGTATCCCATCCTGAAGCCAGGTTGAAATGGATCTAGGTAATCTGTTTCATCCAAGACCATTTGGAGTTGAAGAGAAATGAAAGACGGGAGACCGCTCTGTAATTCTTCATGTCCAAGGGATCTGGGGAGGGCTTTTTCAGAAGCAGCTGTATCACTGCCTCTTTTAAGCAAGATGGAAAATAGCCCTCCCTAAGAGATGCATCTATGATATATATGAGGTGAGTCCTCAAATCATCTCCTCCTTGGAAGATCAGCCATGAAGGGCAAGGGTTGAGAGGGCAAGTTGTCTTCTTCACACTTCCAAGGAGCTTGTCCACATCCTCAGTACTCACAGATTCAAATTGATCCAGTATGATCTTATTCACAGAGTCACTGGACAGCTCAGCTATAGCCTCTCTAATTTTAATCAAATGTTTTTAGTGTTTTACTGTTTTTATTGCTGAGGTATGGAGCAGCATTGAAAATGTTCAGAAGTGGCAGAGAAGCTAATGGACACTCGCTGCTCTTAACCAGGAATTGGTTGCAGCTGTGGCTCCAGACAGCAGGGGATTGTCCAAGATTGTGGCAGAGTGTGCCAGAGAGCGCATAGCACTTATGGAAATATGCTGTGTCATCTGGAATGGTGGACAGTAATCCAGGTAACACAGGAAATTGTACAGGAAGGGCTTGAGCTAGATTGCCACATGGCAAAAGTGTATATAAGCTCAAATCATCATTGTACAGTGTGGTTTTGTAATTGGTGGATGGTGTTGGTCTAGCTCTCGTGTATGTTTTGCAACCAATAATAAACAGTGCCTCTTTGGAGAAAAGCCAGCCTATGGTGCTTTAATCTAGCAGCTGTGTTTCCTGGCAAAGCTCCAGTCTGCCAGTTTGTCTATCTACTCACAAGCTTCCAAGATTATTCTGAGTTCATCTCTGCATTTTCTCCCAACATCATTTATAATGTCATTGTTTAATCCAGTTTTAGTACTGGGATCGGGAGGGGGGTAGGCATAGGGATTGATTTATTTGGGATTTTATTGTAACCTCGATGTATTTTATTGTTGTAACCAGCCCAGTTTCTCCTTCATAGAGCAGGCTAGAAATAAATCTTTTATTATTATATTATGCTGGCATCCAAGTCGGCTCGTATCTCATGGAGATGAGGACAGAAGAGAGAAGAAAGTGTCAGTTTTGTGCAAATTCACAACTTCTGTGCATCAAAGAGTCCAGTGTGTTGAAATAGGAAAGAACTTTATTGAAAACACATAGGCCTGTTACAGACTGCCAAAATAAAGCTGCTTGGGGTCTCTTTGGAGGTATGCT
>NW_024817098.1:0-2117 GCF_019175285.1 Sceloporus undulatus | reverse complement strand
ATTAATTATTAATTAGATAATTATTAATTACAAAATATTAATTTATTATTATTTAATTATTAATCAAATAATTTTTAAAAAATTATTAATTGAATAATTAATAATTAAATTAATAATTAAATAATTATTAGTTAATTATTAATTAATCTCAAAAGTGCCACAAGGTCCCTTTGCAGAGTGATACTGTATTCCAGACTAACAGGCAAATTATGGCTCTTCTTTCTTGGCTCAAAGCCATTGCGTTTTATTGTGCCTATCTTTGCCAGGGGAAGGGCACGACTTCAGTGACGCCCTTAAAAAAGCAACGTCATTGAAGCCATGCCCTTTGCCGGGCACGCAGGCCAACATCCGGGTACTTGTAACGTAACGCGTTTCAAACGGGTCCTCCTATACAGTATATAAGAATAGCCCCTTTCACTTTCTTCCGAAACGGAGGGTGAGGATGGAAAGCCAGAGGGGCCAAAAAAAAAAGCAGACGGCTTAGAGAGCGCGGGAGTTATGAGGGAACTACTCAGAGACTGTAGCGTTGTCGCGCTACATTCTTATAACGCTGCTTATTGCAGCTTCCTGTTGCATCCTGGGATTTGCAGTTCAGGAAAGGGGCGTTTAGGCTACTCAGCTAGGGAGCGCTTAGGCCTCACTGAACTACAAACCCCGAAATGCAAATAGAGGCAGTCAGACGTCTTCGGTTGGTGACCTGCTCTGTGACGTCAGCATTTTACCCTCACGTGACGCGGGCAGCCAATCAGGGTGCGCAGCGGAGAATTTCGAACGAGCGGGAAGGAACAGCTGAGGAGGGGGGAGGGAAGGAGGATAAAGAACTAGAGCGGCTGCTCTGGAGTGCAAAGAGTGCGACTGGGCCGGGTTAACGCTCGCCTCATTCACCGCTACGTCAGAGCCAGCGAAAGAGGTGATTTTGGCTACACTGTTTTCAAGGGAACTACATATCTGGCTTTCTCAGGCAAGGAATACTCAGAGGGGGTTTTGCCAGTCCCTTCCTCCGCGTTCATTAATCTTGGGTCTCCCATCCAAGGACTATCCCAGGGCTGGCCCTGCTTAGCTTCCAAGATCAAGCACTATCTGGTGCCTTTGGGGCATTGGGACCAACATGATACCAGCTATTAATCAAAGTTGTACTGTATAGTGTCTAGATCCAGGGAAGTCATAGTGCCACTCTATTCTGCTCTGGTCAGGCCCCACCTGGAATATTGTGTCCAGTTCTGGGCACCACAATTCAGAAAGGACTTTGAGAAACTGGAGCCATGTGTCCAAAGGAGGGTGACTAAAATGGCGAAGGATCTGGAAACCATGCCCTATGAGGAACGCCTTTAGGGAGCTGGGGATGTTCAGCCTGGAGAAGAGAAGCTTAAGAGGTGATATGATAGCTCTGTTCAAATATTTGAAGGGATGTCGCATTGAGGAGGGAGCAAGCTTGTTTTCTGCTGCTCCAGAGACTAGGACCCGGAGCAATGGATGCAAGCTACAGCAAAAGAGATCCAACCTCAACATTAGGAGGAACTTCCTGACAGTCAGGGCTGTTCGACAGTGGAACACACTCCTTCCTCGGAGTGTATTGGAGTCTCCCTCCTTGGAGGTTTTCAAGCAGAGGCTGGATGGCCATCTGTCAATGGGGATGCTTTGATGGAGAGTTTCTGCATGGCAAAATGGGGTTGGACTGGGTGGCCCTCGCGGTCTCTTCCAACTCTATGATTTAAAAGCCCGAGGATTGTTTGATATCTCTTAAATATGAAATATGATTGTTTGATATCCCTTAATGTGACGTAGTGATGTGAATGTTAGACTATGGCTTTAGAGACCAGGATTTGAGTCACTGCTGGACCAGAGTTAAAGCTGTCTCAAACCAGATTATTTCTGTTTCAGGCCAGAGGCACACACAGTTTAGAAAGTAAAGTCAACGGCTGAGATTCTGCATCAATAGACATGGCTGCCTCTCCCCCCAAAAATTACCAGTAAGCAACACAGCCTTCCCAATATGGCCATCTTCATGGTTTGTGATGGATAGATGAATGAGGACTCCTCCAATTGTTTCCTGTAGTTGACCATATTAAGACATATTATGTCCCCTGTTGGGGCTGCACTGCTTTGGGGAGACCTTT
>NW_024817097.1:0-2117 GCF_019175285.1 Sceloporus undulatus | reverse complement strand
CTCATGTGCAAGGATCTTATTTGCTCAAGTTTGGAAATCTGCAATTAATCCTTCTATCGAAGATTAAGATATATGAAGCTAGAAATATGGATATAGTACTTGCCTTACTAAGAGGGAAACCAAAAGAATATTTAGAAATGGAATGGAGTTGTCTTAAAACATTTGAAAAAAAGGGTGATAGCATTCCATTAAATTAATAGATAATATTAAGTCGATATTTGGTCATTTAAATACTATCATGGGAATATCTCAGTGTAATAAACATTTTTGAAAATAAAAATAGGATAGCCCACATCATTGTGGGGAACGCCACACATTGAGTTGTTATAGCCACGTTCTGTGCTGCTCCTGGCCTTGCTGCAGTTGAGCCATTGGTTCGAGAGTGGCGACATGCTCCAACGTTGCAATGGTAAAAGGAAGTGTTTAGACTTTGCTTGTTGTTTCTTGCTCCCTTCACCCTTAAATGTAGGGGCCATTCAGACTACATTTTACCCAGGTTCCCAAACTGGTTTAAAAGTTGGAAGTTCACACTCGCGCTGATTTTAACACAACTCAATCAGGGTCTTGCACAAGAGATCCAGGGCAAATCCCCTTTATCACCTGTTTTCTGAAAGCAGACTACAGTATTGATCTTTTCTTTTTGGAAACAACCGTCCCTTCCCTGCTGCCGGCAAATATGAACTCAGCCCCGGTCATGATAGGGTCATGTTCAGGGGTAGATTACCCTGATTGAGGCAAAGGGTAGTAGGAACTTGTTTCCGGGGAGATTCAATCTGGGGCACCCGGATCTGCCCAGTTCTGTCCAAGACAAATGAGGGAGAGGGAATGGGGCTTTTGTGAAGGTGGGGGGACTGGCCTTCCTGGTGCTGGCCCTCCAGGTGAGCAATGCATTGGGCAAGGAGTCCCTCTCCTCATTGCCTGCAGCCTCTGGTTCCACTGGAGGCAGGGCCTCTTCTCCAGCATCACCTGGAACAACGAACCAGAACAATGGACAACAACAGATGGATGTGTGCATGTGTCTTTGTGCATATACATAGATGTATATATGTGGAGGCATCTCTATCTAAGAGCACTCAAACTTATACCTTTATGGGCCTACATATAGATAGATAGATATATAGAATGTTTCAAGTCTATAGATGTTGCATACAACACCCATAGATACATCTATACATACCCATAAATATATGTCTGAATGTCTGCATGTCTATACACATGTATTATATATATATATATATATATATATAGAGAGAGAGAGAGAGAGAGAGAGAGAGAGAGAGAGAGAGATGCAAGCACATGTACACATATATTTTGGATCATATACACACACACACACACATTTATATGTACTCTTCTACTTGCATACAATTTAAACCTAAGCAAATGCATGGAGAAATATGTGGGTATCTATGCATGGACATGATTGCACCTGGTCAACCTCAGCATGTATATATAATTATAATTGGGTATATGTTTACTTGTGGTCATAACAGCATAACTGCCCTGCGATTACTGTACTGTAATTGGAATGTTTATACTTTGTGATGTTTTTATGATAGGTGTTTTACACTTCATCGCCTCCTGAGGACACTCTGAGGGGCTGCCATTGGCTGGAATCCCAGTGCCCCCACCATCCCTGGCCCTGATTAGCTAGAAGCCTCTTCCCTCCCAACATCCTTGGCCCTGATTGGCTGGAATCCCAGTCCCAGCCTCCTTGTGTTCTAGCGGCCATTTTGTGCTGCTTGTGACTGTGGGGAAGAATGTTCCGGAACCTTCTCTGAGGCCTCAGTTGAACAGAGGCTTCTCTTTCTCTCCTGAGGCTCCAGAGTCAGAAGGAGGCCAGGATCCTTGGGCCAAAAGGAAGGAAGTGTGTCTCTTTTTGTGTCTCTTTTCTGAGAGGGTTTTCTTATTACACAGCTCTGCTCCTTCTGAGGAACATGGGTTTTAAAAGGGATCAGAAATGGGAAGGATAGTTTTAATACAAGCCTTATTATTCTTCTTCACAAACATTGGGCTTTGGCTTCTAAGAGGAGGCTAGTCCCCCAAAAAAGGCCAAAAGTGGCTCCTTTCGGAGGTTTTAAGAGTCTCCCCAGATTCCTTATTAAGAGACTTTCCAG
>NW_024817096.1:0-2117 GCF_019175285.1 Sceloporus undulatus | reverse complement strand
CTGTCACATCAACCACAAAACCCCAAATCCCCTTTGTGTCTTAGAAATTGGCAAGAAACAAAGAACCAAGCTATTGATCCCACAAGACACCCCAAAGTTCACGTAAACGGGGGAGACTATAACAATTGTACTCGCTTAGTACTGTTAAGACCAGGATGTCTGTACATATCAGACCGTATAGAGACAATCCTGACGTGTGACGTTACAGTATATTACTATATTTAGGACCAAGGAAGGCACAGTATATTACTATATTTAGGAACAAGGGGCGCATATGGTTTCTCGCCTGTGTGGACTAACTGATGCTCCACAAGCTGCTCTTTTCTAAAACAGGCATCCCCGCAATGTTGGCACATGTATATTCTCTCTCCTGCATAAGCTTTCTCATGTCGGATGAGACCTGAATGGCTAGCAAAGCATTTCCCACACTGCTGCCATTTGCTTGGTTGCGTCCTAATATTCTCCATTCTCTGAACTCGTATAGTACTGTTACGACCAGAATGTCTGTACATACAGTCAATCCTGACATGTGACGTTATGGCATATTACTACATTTATGCCAAGGAAGAATCCTTGTGGCTCCAAAATCCCATTCTTGGGCACTGTGTGGTTCGCCCTTGGCCCTACCTGAAGGGAGGGAACAACGTCGCACATTGTCAACCTGTCGCACAATGTTTTCTCACAGTGGGCACACAGAACGACAAACCCTTGCTACCTGGCAGGCTTCTCTCAGGTGCCAAGGACTTCTGTTTCAACCATGATCCAGCTGCTGGGCCAGTATAAAAACCATGGCACCATCCCTAAGGAGCAGCTGTGCCACAACCTGGCGAAACATGCCACCTTTCCTGATTTTTGTGCCTCTAATGAGATGGAAGGTCTTAAAAATTAATATTTAGCTTGCATATATACATATAGGGCATTGTGGAAGGACATTTGGAGGAAGCTTTTGGAGTTGAGGCCCCCAGAAATGCAAATAGGATTTATAGCAGAGGAGTCAAAGCACGGCTTGAGCTAAGTGACTTTGGGGATGTTCCCACTAGATGAAACCCCGCGTTCTGAATCGAATCCAATGAGTGGCGTTCCTATTAGGATCCCATTTAAACCTAGAACGGTTCTAGAGCAACCCGCAATCGTCCCCACTACAAATCGAATTGTAGAGCGGCATAAAATTTTGAATCGATTTTTCGTCATTTAACGCGCGTTAAAAAAATACTAGGGTCTGACCTTCGTTTTTCCATTGATTCGAGTTAGGAACCGGAGCATTTAAATAGGAACGACAGCCTTTGAAATCGCGTTAGATGGATGGGAGGAGCGGAGTGGCCTTGGGGGAGTTGCCCTTTCTGTCCCCATCCGTTGTGGCTGTCGCCATTTTTGCTTCTCTCGCCCCTTTTTTTGTCCGCTGTGGTCTTTCAATAAGAGATAAGGATTATTGTTATTTTTGATTTTAATGGTTTACAGGCCCTTAATCTCTTCAGCGCTTTAAGCACCTGAAAGTCCCGGCTGCTCAAGGCTTCCCTCGGTGGGTTGCTTTAGTGAGAGAAACTCACAGGCTTTTTAAGCCTCCGTAGCAGTTCCTAGAACATTGCGCATAGATGTTTCGGAAGAAATGCTTTCTGCATTTCGAAGCTTGGATGGTTCCCGGTGCCCCTTTTTCCATTTGTCACATCTGATTGAAAAAGAAAAATGACTATTATTAAGCTTGGAAAATATTACTCCGGTGTATCAGTGGTAAACTTCTATTTTCCACTCTTTGTTTTTGGAAGGATGCTGATGGTGTTGCATTCCATGAATCCTGTTAGAAAGGGAAAACTCACACAGCGTCATGTCGGCACTCTGTTGCGTTTCCCAGGATCAGTGTCCCACAATCCAGAGGCTGGACCAGTACGGAAACCGTTGTGTTGTCCCCATTGGGAAAATCACAATGTCCAGATAGACTGGGTTGTATCGGCTCCCTGTAGACCTCTCTAAATCTGAGCTTGTTGATCTTAAAAAAGCTCTTTGGCAACATGTACTAAATAATAATGAAAACAAAACCAATATTTATATCCCGCCTCTCTGCCAACGACAATAGACTCACAAGTTAAGAAAGTCCTGGGCTTCGCACCACCCCCAAATTG
>NW_024817095.1:0-2117 GCF_019175285.1 Sceloporus undulatus | reverse complement strand
TGGATATTCTCTGTTTCCCATGTGACTGTATGTACAAACAAAAACCCCAAAACAAATGAAGATCACACAGAGCTAGAATATTTAATTTGGTTGTGGAAGTTTGGATTGTATGATACCTTATAGGTATTGTAAATGGAAAGGTTGTTCATAAACACTTGTACATACAGTCACATGGGAAACAGAGAATATCCAATATAGAAAGGGAATTTTCCATGTCCGTGTGGTAAATAAACATTAGATAATTGGGCTTTAGATAGATGGTGTCTACATTGGCCACTCAACACTTACAGTCACTTGAGGCATGTGCCCAGGTAGAATGCAATGCATATAGCATGTTATCCATTTTGGCTAGGCAATGTGTGAAATCTGCCATTGACAACTATCAAGTGTAGAACATTTCCAGACCTTTATTTAAATGTGCATCATCTCCAATACTGGAGTAGAAGCTTGCAAGCACTACATGGGAGGGTGCTAATAAAAGAGTCATAATTTAAACAGTTTCCACACATGTTCCCAGGAGCCACAATGCCGCATACCTATCACACACAACAGATAGGATTGGTCAAATACATTGCTTTCCTGCCTTGGACTAGTAAAGATCTCACACCATTTCTTGCTTGATGATCTTGTGCCACTCAACAATTATTAGTCTAAACTACCTCAGACATTTGTTGTCAGGATAAAGATGGAAATTGTTTTCAATCTTGGAATATATGCAGAATTTAATTATGGTGATAGACAAATATTTGAAAAAGCACAATTGTCTTACATAAAGTTATTTTTAGGGCAGGGTATATCTCCCTAGCAATATAAAACAGTCAGCTGTGCATTAAATAATCACTATGCAGTACTGCCTTACTGTGTTAACATACTACAGTACATGCATGTGCAATACCAACAGGAGAAAAATCATCAAGCATGGCAATCCTTTTAATAGAGTCTAAATATTAAAATAACGATACCTTCTTGCCTATATGCTTCTACCTTCTAAATGATCATCAGATCAAACAAACTTTATTAACAACCTACCACTCTTCATGGTCACTTAGAAGAAAGTATGGTGGAGTTAAATGGAGCTGGTTTCCAGGATTTTATGTTACAGGACAGTCTTATGCATGTTTATTTAGAAATTCATGGGAAGCTGCTACTAGTTTCTGTGTCAGTGGGATAGTGAATACAATCCACGTTTTTGACTGAACTGAAAGGAGCTATCCATGTTTTGGGGGTAGTACTGAGGATCTTGTTTAGGTTCTTTAAAGTTTAGACTAAAACCTGGAGTGGATTGCCCATTCTATTAATGTGGAACTGCTGCGGGTTATTGAAAGAGTTTCAGAGCGTTCTCACAGTTTCAGTTTATTTCAGTGATGATTGAAAAGTCATGATTAAATACTCTTTTGCAGAAATCCTGTGCAGTGCATATAGTATAGCATTATATATTAGAGCAGCATCTATAAGGCATACAGAAGAAGCCTACAAAAATTATATGGATGTTAGGAGATGCAAACACTGTCTAGCATTAGGAGAATTTGTTCAAACAACATGGTTTTTTTTTTAATCTAGCATCCAGTCAAGACAGTCAAAATAAACCACTCTAGGTAACACACAAATTGTTCTAATTGTTGTCTAAACGTAGGCACTGATTGCTTTTCTGAATTAGAGGAAACTTAATACAAACATTTCTCTTTTGTCTGAGCCATGTTGTACCTCCTTTCCCAACTTGTTTTGGTAATACACGGTAGGATTGTGAAGCATGAATGGAAAACCCTTACTGTGAGCTGTGTGAAAGCATGACACATTTTTCATCCATTCATTTCTTAACTGAATGACAAGTTGAGCTCTTTTTCAGCACATTTTTCCACTCACCAGAACAGTTTAAAAGGGGGGTGTCACTGTTTTCATAGTTACAGAAAAGAACAATCCGTTTAGGTTATTCCCAAATAAGTATTCCATCTTTCCACCCTGTACAACCTGATTTCACCTGACAATGGAGATTAAGCAAGGCCAGGCATGGTCAATATCTGGATAGAAGGTTGTCAGTGACCATCAGGGATCTCTATGTAGGGCCTGGAAAGAATCCTGTTTGAATCTCAGGAGAACCCCTGCCAATCAGAGTTCAT
>NW_024817094.1:1570-2117 GCF_019175285.1 Sceloporus undulatus | reverse complement strand
GAGCCTTCTCGACCGCCAACATTTCCAGCGCGTTGATGTGGAGCGCATGTTCCTGCAGGGACCACTTCTCTCTTATGCATAGGTCCCGAAGGTGTGCACCCCAGCCTTCCATCGACGCATCCATCGTCAGAGTCATTTGTGGTTGAGGCTGGACGAAGGGCATACCTATGCACACGTTTTGGGAGTCTAGCCACCACCGGAGGGAGGAAGTCACGGCCCTCAGTATAGTGAGCCACCTGTTTGGTGAGTCTGTCAAAGGGTTGAAAACGGAGAGGAACCATGCCTGAAGAGGCCTGAGGCGCAGTCGTGCCCATGGGATGACGAATGTCGTGGAGGCCATGTGTCCCAAGGTGACCTGTATGTCCCTGGCTTTGAGTCTCCTGCGCGAGTGAACGGCGCGCACTGCGGCTGACAGGGCCTGAAAGCGGTCCTGAGGAAGGTAGGCCATAGACTCTTCGGAGTCGAGAACGGAGCCGATGAAACGGACCTGCTTGGATGGGGTCAAGTGGGACTTCTCCAGGTTGACCACCAGACCCAACTCCGACAA
>NW_024817094.1:0-1470 GCF_019175285.1 Sceloporus undulatus | reverse complement strand
TGCGTCCTGGAGCTCCGGTCTTGACGGGGCTGTCAGCAGCCAGTCGTCGAGGTAAGGAAAAACGCTGAATCCCTTCTGATGGAGGTAGGCTACTACTGGGGCCATGCACTTCGTGAATACTCGCGGAGCCGTGGCCAAGCCGAATGGGAGCACATTGTAGTGGTAGGCGACGGAGCCGATGGCGAAGGCGAGGAACCTGCGATGGGATTCTCTTATCCCGATGTGGAAATAAGCATCCTTCAGGTCTACCGTCGCGAACCAGAGGTCCTGCTGGAGCATAGGCAAAATGGAAGCCAGCGTTACCATGCGAAAACGTCTATATCTTAGAAAAGAGTTCAGTTCTCTTAGATCCAGTATGGGTCTGATTCCCCCATCTGGCTTTGGAACCGTGAAATATCTGGAGAAAAAGGCTTTGGGCCACAAATCCGGAGACAAGGGGGAGATGGCCCCTTTTTGAAGGAGGGAGCGCACTTCGTCAAGAAGGGTGCCCGAGGGGGCAGTAGAAATAAAAGCTCCGGTGGGCGGGAGCTCTTCGAACTCGAGGGTATAGCCCCTTCGGATGATGTTTAAGACCCAGGAGTCAGAGGAGATGGAGGCCCATGTGGTGGCAAAGGGCCTCAGGATGTCAAGGAAAAACAAATTAGAGGAGGCGAAGAGCGCTAGGGATCTTCATGCCCTTTTCTTCCCCTGGTCGGGCTCCTGTTGGCGGTTCTTTCGGTACCGAGACTGGTTGCGACGGCCCAAGGAAGAGGACTGCTGAGGGGGGTAGCCCTGCCGCTGTGACCCCTGCTGATGGAACTGACGTTCCTGGTAAGGAGACCTCTGGAACTGACCTTGGTGGTGTTGCCAGGGACGAAGACGCTTGCGGAAGGAGGAAGGGCCCGGAGTGGACATGCCATGCTTACGAGTGGCCACCTTCATGCGGAACTTTTTGTTGAGCCGTTCGTCCGTGTCGGCGTGGAACAAACCAGAGCCATCGATGGGCATGTCCTCAATCGTAGACCTCACGCTCTGATTGAGGTCCGAGCCGCGGAGCCAGGCGTGTTTTCTCAACACGATGGAGGCCGACATAGCCCTTCCAACGCATTCCGTGACATTCCTAGCCGCAGTGATCAGCCAGCTGCCAATCGAGTGGGTCTCATCCCTGATCTTGGTCAAGGTCCTCTGTACCTCGTCGGGAACGTCCGGGACTATCGGGGAGATGCCCTCCATCAGAGTCTGGACGTACGCTCCCATGCAAGCCGTGTAACTAGTGGCCTTCGCCGCCAGTGCCGCTGCCGCATATGCCTTCTTGGCCAGGGCGTCTATCTTCCTGGCTTCCTTATCCACCGGGGAGGTGGTTTGGCGTTGGGTGGAGGTCTGCTGGGCACCTTCCACTATCGCTGAATTCTGGCGCGGATGGGATATGAGCCACGGAGCATTGGGGGCCGCAACCTTGTACAGCGACTCGATCTTCCGCGGAGGCCCAAG
>NW_024817093.1:1653-2117 GCF_019175285.1 Sceloporus undulatus | reverse complement strand
TAGCTAAGATTTTAGGAAGGGGGGGGGTCCAGACTAAGTGCCACCATTATAATGGGGCTTGGGTCCGGCGGTGCAGCAGCACACACCATTCATTTTTCTAATTGAAGGGGGGGTCCGGACCCCAAGATCCCCTCCCTTGGCTACATCCCTGCTGGGGCCAGGATTGGGAGGCAGGGGCAGTCAGAGGATGATGGGATAGGTCGCTGGGGCCAGGATTGGGAGGCAGGGGCAGTCAGAAGATGATGGGATAGGTCGCTGGGGCCAGGACTGGGAGGCAGGAGAACGCAGGGGATGATGGAATAAGTCACTGGGGCCAGGATTTGGAGGCAGGGGCAGTCAAAGGATGATGGGATAGGTCACTGGGGCCAGGATTGGGAGGCAGGGGCAGTCAGAGGATGATGGGATAGGTGGCTGGGGCCAGGATTGGGAGGCAGGAGAAGGCAGGGGATGATGGGATAGGTCAC
>NW_024817093.1:0-1643 GCF_019175285.1 Sceloporus undulatus | reverse complement strand
TGGGGCCAGGATTTGGAGGCAGGGGAAGGCAGAGGATGATGGGATAGCTTGCTGGGGCCAGGATTTGGAGGCAGGGGAAGGCAGAGGATGATGGGATAGCTTGCTGGGGCCAGGATTTGGAGGCAGGGGAAGGCAGAGGATGATGGGATAGGTCGCTGGGGCCAGGATTTGACTTCCGGTTGTATGGCGGCGCTTTGATCACCCTTGTTTGTTTGTTTGTTTTATTTATATACCGCTATTCCAAAGATCATAGCGGTGAACAGCAAGTATGCTAATTAGCAAGTAAGCTAATTTGCCCCAACAGTCTGGGTACTTATTTTAGCGACCTCGGAAGGATGCAAGCCTAAGTCGAGCTTGGGCCCTTTTGCTGGTCTTGAACTCGCAACCTTGTGGTTTTGAGTGAATGGCTGCATTACAGGCATTTAACCACTTCGCCACCAGGGCTCCTTGCAGGACATCTCTGCAGGGAAGGTCGCAGCTTGGTGGCGACGGGAGTGGAGGGGTTAGGTACCACAGACTCAGAAGTATCCCCTAGGTAAAGGGGAGGCAGAGGGGCTCACTTGTGTCAGAACTCCAAAGCCAATTACTAATCAATATTCACAGTCACTATAGTCACTGCTCATCTTCATTAGCAATTGCTTTAGATTGTAGTTCTGCCTGCTTGTAGTAGGGGGGATGGGTGCTGGCTAGTGCTTGGGAATGATTGCTGCTATGGAATGGAATGTGATAAGGCCGAGACATCTGTGAGCATCTTCAAGGCTGCTGTGCTTGCTTCTCAGGCACAGGAAAAAAGGGTGGGGAGGAGTAGCTGTTTTAACTTAGTGCTTGGGGCTTGGCTGGTCAGATTCTGCTGAAAAGTTTGTCTAGTCACATCTACCTGTATTTCCAATAAAACTTCACTGCTTTCAAGCAAGTTGCTGTTGTGGATTTTTGGTGGAAGTTGCTGGGTCTTACAACTTGAAAGTCCGGTGCCCGGCTTATATTGAGAGAATTCCAGCCAAAAGAAAAGGAGGATGAATAGAGGGGCTGCACGGATTGTGAGCAATCACGGCCGCGAAGAGCAGACACGAGCCTTGGCTCAGTGCCGATCGCTCCGCCACCATTTTTTAAAGGGTGTTTCTTTGGGTTTTCTTTTCACTACTTAACTAAATCTGCCAGAAAAAAGCTTCCACACAATTGGACCACTTATGGAAATTACTGTTTTTTGGAGTTGCGCTGGAGGAGAAAGACAGAGGCCGAAGCTACGTGAGACGCCCAGGTTGGAGGGAAGAGAGAAGCGGTGGGAGTTGTAGTGCGGTGTGGTGCTGTGCGGATCCAAGAACGAGGTAGTTCCGGACAATTGATGGACTGATTTTCCTGCTTTGGAGTTCTACAACTGGTGGACTGAGGTGTTCTGAGGTTTTTTCTTTTTTTGCTTCCCCGTTTGTCTTTTTGTTTCTCCCTTTTGGTGGATATAAGATTGAAAGGTTTTGAGACCAACTGGAGAGGAGAGGATCCGTTTGTAAAATCGGCGAAAGGCGGGAAGAGAATCGCGGGAAAGCTGAATACAGGATAGAAGAGAGAGGAGGAGAAGGAGATCGAAAGGGAAGGAGGAAAGGCACCTTCATATACTTTATACTTTAGATCAGGGGTAGGCAACCTGC
>NW_024817092.1:0-2117 GCF_019175285.1 Sceloporus undulatus | reverse complement strand
GGTTCCCGGTCCCTTGGCTCCTCCAAACCTCTCGAGGTGTGGGGAAAGGTGGGGGACTTTGGAACCCCTATCAAGCCCCTCAAAACAGCACTTTTTCGAGTGTTATCTCCCCCAATTTCTGGGCTCAAAAGCCCCTATTATTGGGTCTTATGCCGCTGGGGAGTTACAATGCAGAACGAGCTCTCTCTCTGCGCTGTTATTCGCCTGCCCTTTCCGCCGGAAGCTCCCCTGGCATCTCCATTTTAAAATATCAGGTTTCAAGTTATGGGAAACACATCTATGTGAAAACTCTGGAGACCCAACAAGTAGACAAAACTGGCTAGTTGAGCCTAAAGTCAGACTTGGTATAAGGGAGCATCCTATATTCCCAATGGATTCGATGTGTCAAGTATTAATTCCATAGCTACATTCTTTTGTCTGTGTGCACTCAGTCCAGAAGTTTGGATACAGGAAAGTAGCCTCTTACTATTCTCCACTCTGTTTGTGGGCAGTGGAATGGTGAAATAGGGGAGGAATTTCACCAAATACGCTGGCAGAGGAATGGGATTCAATTCTCCAGCACTTCCTTGAGAGAGGGAGGTCCACCAATAAAATCTATGTTGACACAGCATCTTCCTTCCTTCCTTCCTTCCTTCCTTTCTTTTTTATACTGCTCCCACAATCAATTACAGCTATACACGGGTTTGAGCATACACTCAAACCTGTGGAGAGCTGTCCGGGTGAATGGGGCTCGAGCATACACACTATTCGGCTATTTGGTTTACGCGGGGGGGGGGAGAACGAATCTCCCGCATAAACCAAGGGCGCACTGTATAGAATTTCTGTGTCAGCAGCCTAGCCAGCAAAATAGACCATACTGTGCTTCTGAAACATGATGTGCATGGCCATGGGAGTGGGGTGAACCGAGGTGGAAGAGGATCGCCCACTTGGAACAAGAAAAGCAGAGATTATCAGGTTTTTGTTTTTTACAAAATTCTGAAAAATTTCCACTCAGAAATTTCTGAGCTCAGGTTTTCTACCTTCGGTCACAATTTGCATTGTCTGAATTATGCAACTTGACTTTGCTTGTTCATTGCTTATGTCTCTTCATTGTTCCCTCCACCATTTCCTTTTTCTGTATTGAGAAAGTATTGTTTGTTGTTGTCTGCCTTCAACTCATTTCTCAATTATGGAAACTCTAAAGCAAACCTACTATGGGTTCTTGGTTTGTTAAGAGGGGGGCTGCCATTGCTTTCTTCTGAGGCTGAGAGAGTGTGACTTGCCCTAGGTCACCAAATGGATTTCCATGGCAGAGTGGGGATTTGAATCCTGCTCTCTTGTCTATAGTACAAAAAAATTGTGGAAGGGGATTAATTACTGAACACAAACTTCAGGAAAGCACATATTCTGCATGAGTAATACTTCAAAAATGATTATGGAGCAAAGACACCAATGGATAAAGAAAATAAAGGCTTTTTTTATAGGAACTCCATTCTAAGAAACAGCTGTTTCTGAAAAATTCTTCTCCTAGTCAATTCAGGGGAAAGGATGAGCTAAACTTAAGGCTAAAACACATACATAGATTTACTCATCCTCTGATACAAAGACGATAATTGGCGCAGGGAGGTAGGCCTCAGAGAGAGGGAGAAGCAAGTCTAAGGACAGTAGCATGTCTAAGATAAGGAAGCAGGTCAAAGAGAGAGATTTTCTCTGTGTGTATGTGCAGTGCACCTGCGTCATACACGGGCATGCCTTATGCGGCTTCCAGCATACGCTGGAAACCGCGACGGAATGAGCAGCACTGTGAGCAGCCATGGGCACAAGCCCCATTCACTTGAATGGGGCTAGAGCATCCACATTTTTTCCCTTACACAGGAGGATCCAGAATGGATCCCCCGCATAAGGGAAGGGATGACTGTATTTAACATTTTCCTAACTTTTTTTTGGGGGGGGGGTCTTCTAAAAGTGAAGGGAACTCCCCTCAGTGGTGAAAAACATGACTTCAACATTATTTTTTTTTATAACTTGCAAAAGGCAGAGCTGAATGTGCCCTTCAGGTATAGATAATGACTCTTAAATAACCTGGGCAGCCTCAAACAATAGAGTTGCATACTGTAAGGAGATGGTAGGCCTGGGGA
>NW_024817091.1:0-2117 GCF_019175285.1 Sceloporus undulatus | reverse complement strand
AAATTGGCAGGGACAGTCCCAATGAATCCTCTGTCCTCCCAGTTGTGTAGCTTTTTTTTTAAAATCCCAGTTTCTTTCTATTCCTGCCACTCCACTCCTTTGTCCTGAGCTTACTGGGGGGGGGGATTCATACTACCTTTTAACCCGGTTTTGAAACCAATTCTTTCACGTGAAGTTCATACTGGGCCCAATTCTGTCAAAATCCATGTCGAGGCTTGCACAAGGAAATGCCCCTTAGCGCGGGCTATCGAGATTTGGGCTAAAATCCATCTTTTCTGAAAAGACCTGGGTTCTGCGAAATATGAACTTGCCCTCGATCATGATCAGGGCAAAATCAGGGAGGCATTAAGGTCAGAGGGTGGGCAGAGTTCAGAGCATTCCCTCCCCTCATTGGAGGGGAGGGGGAAGGGGAGGAGGAGGAGGAAGAGGAGGAAAGAGCCGAAGGAAAAAGGGGAATCTGGAGTAAAGGGTGATAGGAGGCAAAAAGGGGAAATCAGGGTGACTGATGGGAGCTGCAAAGGGCTATCAGAGGGAGGGGGTAGTGGAGAAAGTGATGGAGGAGGAGGAAGAGGATGAGTATGAAGGAGCCGTGGGAAGAAGGGAGCCATGGAGGGCATGGAGCAGGAGGAGGAGGATGAAGGAGCCAGGCAGCTCCCAAAGGGAGGGGAGGGTCGGAAGGAAAGAGGAGGAGGAGGATTGCCAAGGGAAATTGGGCTGCAGGGCCAAACCGGAGGAGGGATGTAGGGAAATCAGGCTGTAAAATCAGGCTTTTATTTTTGACAATTTATGCGCATGATTATTTGGGTGACATGTCTGTGTGCTTGCTTGCACTTTATTTCCTCTTGCTCCTGGATTATTATTATTATTATTATTATTATTATTATTATTATTATTATTAGTGTTATATGAGGATGCTACAGCCAGAATCCCTGCGCTGCATTTCCCTTTTATTCCCAATTGATTCCATGGGTCAGTTGGAACTGACAGGTCACTCTCTCTCAGCCTCAGTGGAAGGCAATGGCAAAGCTCCTCTGAAGAGAAAGTAGCAGGAGGAAAGGGGTCAGTTCAGTTCAGGTCACAAGCAGGGCATGAACAGAGCTCGCATCAGGCACCTTCCCCCCTTTTTATTTTTTAAAATTGTTTTTGACAAAATATGTGCATGTTTTTTTTTGCTTGAGGCAGATATATAGATAGATAGAACGTGGGTAGCTGCTACTGGTTCACTTTCCCTTTCATTTGCTCGCTCCCAGCAAAAGGGAAATGCTACTTGCAAATGGAATGCTACAATTTGAATGTTACATTTGTTGCTCTTGTCAATTTGGCCAATTGGCAAAATGATACATGTTTTTGCTACTGTCTCTAAGGAATTCAGGGGTAGACCTGAATTGCTTTTAAGAGAGAAAAAATGCATGGCAATCACATCTTTTTCTGGCATTTCCGAGGTGAGGAATTTATTATTATTATTATTATTATTATTATTATTATTATTATTATTAGATGTGTAAGAGGCATTCTGAGGTGGCAAGGAGGGGGGATACAGGATGCATTAGCTTGCATTTTGGGGTTGAAAATGCCCACAACACACACACACACACACACACACACACACAAAGAGGTTTTTAAATGTGACAAAATGCGTGCATTTTGGTGCATTTTGTGCCTGGCTCTTTAAAAAAAGGAGAGGGGAACCCACACTTCCTATGCCCCAATGAGTGCTGCAAACGTCACCTATGACAATCACTTGATTGACAACAGGGGCCTTCATGCTAAACCCCGATTTCTGAAGAAGACATTCGGGTTAAAATGCCCCTCTTCTTGTAGTGGGCACACCCCCCCCAATCTTCCCAGTTCCTTCAGGAGCAAACCTGCCAGTGGGAATGGGGCCTTTGACTGCTTCAAATTTAGTTCAAAGTGCAAAAGTAACCCAACAGTGGGGACAGGAGAAGAGAGGGCAGAAATCTTGCCCTTCATTATAGCCCAGGCCTAAGCAAACTGCTTCAGCCTATCTTAACTTGTGTTAATAACTTCTGCCACCTCAACTACAATCTGATATTACTTTAATAATAATAATAATAATAATAATAATAATAATAATAATAATAATAATTTATTTGTAC
>NW_024817090.1:0-2117 GCF_019175285.1 Sceloporus undulatus | reverse complement strand
ATCCCCCCCATGAAGGGAGAAACAGAGGGGCTCGGCAGACATCCCCCATCCAACTCCAAATATATATGAAAGTGCAAATTGTGGAGTTAAAGGAGTTGGGAGACGCGAGGGGAACGAGCAGCCACGTCCGCGGGCAGAGGCGTCCCAAGCCGCGGCTTGGAGACGGAGGCGCCGCCGCCACTTTACAACAAGCGAACTATTAACACTGAAGGAAGAAAGAAACCTACCTTAAATATAAATTTCTGCATTAGGATCCAATCCTTAAAGCTTGCGAGATCGATAAGAAGGAGAGAAGAAGCGAGCTGATTTTCGAACGTGGGCAGAAAGCCTGCGATTGAGAGAGGACGAATCGGCCCTGATAGCTGTGCTTGCTGTTTGTGGGAACGAAGACACGGATCCCTTGGTCCCTATCTCTCTCCTTTCTCTTCCTTGCCCTCTTTTTCCTTGCTCTGTCCCCTTTGTGTTCCTTTCTGCTCCCCCCTCCCCCCTCCCTCGAAACTTTATTTTATTTTCAGGTGCTGTGAGAGCTGGACGGGATCTGCTTGACTTCAAAATTCCTCTCATAAACCTAGGAGATCCAACTGAGGAGACGAAGGCGGGGTTGGCGTGAGAGGAGAGGGAAGAGAGCGAGCCAGCTGAGGAGGGAAAGAGAGGAAGGTGTACTCCCCATGCATGTATTGGAAAGAAAAAGGGAACTGAAGTAACCCAGAAAAGAGAACTTGAACGAAATTTGAACATTGCTGTTGGATTAGACTGGTCTCTATAAAGACTCACAGAAACAAAATTGCAAGAAGCAGAAAGAGACCACAAACGCGGTGCATGCACGTGAGAAGGAAAGGGGAGGGAGAGAAGATGGCGTCTGTTTGAACAAGAAGGGTTTGTTGGAAGCACTTGTACAACAGGGGGGAGAAGGAGAGAGGAAAGTGAGTTTGAGTTTAAAAGGAAAGACTTTCAGAACAATTTGCTGATCTTTAAGCTCAATTTAGGGTAGTAAGAAGCAAAGGAATACTGTAATGATACATTGTCTATCTGTTTGTAACCTTAAATTTGATACAATTAATAATACAGTAACAAATAGGGTTTGAACTTTGAATTCTTAGTATCATCGTCTCTTGGTAAATGAGTTTTATTCTCTAAGTATAGATGTAAAGATTATTGGAGGAAAGGTGAGGAGGGGAGAAAGCTAGTAAGGTAAAATACTTTAAGAACACCCTGCAAGTGCTGTTTGAAATAATTTTAAGGCAAAGATTTGTTCTGGGGTGTGGAATAGCTATCTACTTGGTCACACATACCCCACTACCTCATACCCCCATTGTTGTTGAGGTTGTTGTTATTTTCGTTGCTCCTTTCTTTTTCTTTTCCTTTTTTTTCCTTTTTAATCCATGCTCCTTCTCTACTGTATCCTCATAGAAATTGAGTAATCAAAGGGAAGCTTAGGGTGGGTAAATCACAATTTAGAACCAATTTAAAGCAAGGATCCAATTTATTTAGATTACTAGAAATTACTCTAGGAATATACCTACTGTTATTGAATTAAATAGTTCAATTTAATATTCAATATTTAATATTTTGATCTAAACAAATAGATTTGTGCCTATCTGTGCTTACATTGGAGAAAATGCCTCTGCAATCAATTGAAGCTCAACCGAAACAAATTCTTATTCCAGGTGATTTCTTTTTTTCTTCTTTTCCTTTTTTTTCCTTTCCTTCTTCTTCTTTCTCTCTTTTTTCTTCTCCTTCTTTCTTCTTCTCCGTTATTCTCTGCCAATTCAAACCTAGAGTAATACCCATTCTCCCAGTTTTTTTTTCCTTTTCTTTAATCTTAACTTTCTTATTTTCCTTAATTTTCCAAGATGGCATCAGGCACACGGAAAGCCACGGCCTTAAACCAAGTATCAGCCACGAACCATAGAAGGCCTTCATTTGAAAACTCAGCGAAACTACCAGAATCATATGAGGCTTTGCTGGAGGAAATGAGAAGATTACAGGCAGAGACGAATGCTGAAATATTCAGATCCAGCGAAGGGGTCAAACGCGAGTTTAAAGTAGAATTGAATGAAGTGAGATCATGTTTGGACAAAATAAACGAAGATATAAATAAAATCAACGGAAAAATG
>NW_024817089.1:0-2117 GCF_019175285.1 Sceloporus undulatus | reverse complement strand
GCACTGGATGGCTCTTGCGGTCTCTTCCAACTCTATGATTCTAAAGTGGGAAAAAGCATGAAGTCACGCAACAAACACACATATTTGCAGATAGCTGTGGGGCTCATTGGGGGGTTTCCTGAGAGCTGAGTTCAGCAATGGCTGGGGGACATAGCTGAGAGGTTCTCTTCCAGGGTCAGTTTATGGACTGTGGCGAAGGACAAGATGGTGCCCTTCTCATCCCATGTTCAGAAACCGAGTGGACAAAGAGTTTATTAAGATTTCAACGCTATTGACAGGTCACTGTCTGCCCCAGGGCTGTCCCTACCAAGGCACACAACAACAACAACAACAACAACAACAACAACAACAACAACAAGAAATGCCATATCACACAATGCCTTAGTTGGGACTATGACTCTGGGGACCAGGGTTCGAATCCTGGCTCGGTCATGGAAACCCACTGGGAGACCTTGGGCAATAAGTCACACTGTCTCAGCCTCAGAGGACGGCCAAGAAAAGCCTGGGACTGGTCCAAGCTGGAAACTTGCACCACGAAGCTGTAAATAAACCCTAGAAATGTGCATTAAATGAATGTTTTTTTAGCTTCTGCTGGGTAACATCCTACATTTATCTCGACCTTGTCCTCCTTTTGGGGCGAGGACCATCCAGAGATTAGTCCCAGGAAAGATACTCTGCACATGCTCAGAGGGCAGGAGCACTTTCATTCCAGGAAGGGAAGAGGAGGCAGGCTCTCTTAGTCCTCCCTGGGAAAAGGGAGGCGTTAGAGGCGGAGGGTCAAGGAAGGAAGCCGGCAGCGCGGCCTTTTCCAACTCACTCACCGGTTCCTCTCAATGAAGGCAAAGGAAAGCCGCCCCGGAGCCTAAAGCTAGAAGGCAACGCCTTTGGGGGAATTTTGGCCCGTTCGGAGACCGTCGCTTTCTGACGGCTTCGCCTTGAGAAGAATTTTGGCACGGTCGCGGCCCGTCGCTTCCCTAACGACGGCGAGGAAGCGACGGGCTGCAGCCGGGCCAAAATTCTTCTCAAGGTGAAGCTGTCGCGGGGGGGGGATTTTCTATTCCTGAGCTTCCTAGGCTCATAGCATTTGTCAGTCACACTCTCTCAGCCCCAAAGCATGTGCCAGTCACTCTCAGCCCCAGAGCATGGGCCAGCTACACACTCTCAGCTCCAGGGCATGAGCCAGCCACACTCTCTCAGCCTCAGAGCATGTGGCAATCACTCTCAGCCCCAGAGCATGGGCCAACCACACACTCTCAGCTCCAGGGCATGAGCCAGCCACACTCTCTCAGCCTCAGAGCACGTGCCAGCCACTCTTAGCCCCAGAGCATGGGCCAGCTACACTCTCCCAGCCTCAGAGCATATGCCAGCCGCAGTCAGCCCCAGAGCATGGACCAGCCACACTCTCTCAGCCTCAGAGCATGTGTCAGCCACTGTCATCCTCAAAGCATGTTGCCAGTCACACACTCTCAGCCCCAGAGCATGGGCCAGCCACACTCTCCCAGCCTCAGAGGATGTCTGGAGTAACACGTCACCATCGGGGGCGCAGTGTGACATCAGGCTTGCTTTGCAGCACTTAGGGGCTTGCTTTGCTTGAGTCTCTGTGTTGCTCAGCTGTGCCGGAGGTAGACGGGTCATCGTTGCAGTTTACACTATGGCCACGCGGGCTCCAGCGAGCAACATTGGCGTATGCAAAGAGCTAACTGGAGAGGATGGACCCCTTTGCAAGTTAATCCATTCGCCCCTTTACAATCTCTTCCCTTTCTCTCCCGTCTTTGAGAGTAACTTTACGCAGGTGTGTAGATTTTACTTGAACCTTGCCCCTCTAACTATACCAGCTTCTCCTGCCCTATAAATGGGCCATCTGTAGCCCAACGGAAACACCAAACTGTGGCAGCTTCTCAAATCAATGCTCCCTTCTGTGCTTCAAGAGTGGTGCAGGATGTACTACTCTGCTTGTCAACCTGACACTAGGGATCAATCGGGCTTTTACCTGGTCCCACAAAACTGATGGCCAAGGGCCAACCAGTTCAACCCCATTCTGCCATGCAGGAACTCTCAATCTTTCTGGTTCTATGAAGTCAAACTTTGGTTCCTTTCATTTTGTGGGTGGTGTGTGT
>NW_024817088.1:0-2118 GCF_019175285.1 Sceloporus undulatus | reverse complement strand
ACTAGGGCGGTTTACAGACCGCCAAATAGTACGTATACAATACGTACTAGGGTTAGGAAGGGGCGGTGCTTCCGCACCCCCCTAACCCTAGTACGTATTCTATACGTACAAGATGGCGGCGTCCCTTCTACATGGGCGCCGCCATCTTTACGTACTGGACGCACAGCGTCCAGACGTGTCGCGGCGCCTATGACGTCGCGAGTCCGCGCCAGGCGCCTCGCGACGTCATTGAGGCGCCGCAAAAAGAAGATCCGAAATGGAGCTTCTTTTTTGCTCCGCGCGGGAGTCGCGCGGTTTGGCTGCTGCGGCTCCCGCACGGAGCAAATGGCGGCGGCGGTGGACCGCCGCAAAGCGGCGGTCTGTACCCCGCCTAGGATTCTCTAGAACTGAGACAGGGCAGTTAAGTGGTCTCAAACTGGATTACTTCTGCAGCATATTTTGGACTTATGACCTTCTTAGCTTAATGTCAGCAGTGCTGATACATCATGCACCTTAACCACCTCAGTGAGGAAAAGAAATACACAGGAGCTGTTTTTAGCTGCTCCTTTTGCTGGTGGCTTCGGGAGCATGCATCATCGGCCACTTCTGTTGGCCCATCTGTTTCACACCATAGTCAAACTTAATGACTTACCAATGTGGAGGTCCCGTCCCCTGACTTAAAAGTAGTTCTGGGGTCCTTAGAATCATAGAGTTGGAAGAGACCGCAAGGGCCATCCAGTCCAACCCCCTGCCATGCAGGGAATCTAAATCAAAGCATCCCCAACAGATGTCCATCCAGCCTCTGTTTAAAGACCTCCAAGGAGGGAGATTCCACTACACTCCGAGGGAGTGTATTCCACTGTTGGACAGCCCTTACTGTCAGGAAAAATTCAATATGACATCCCTTCAAGTATTTAAACAAGGCTATCATATCACCTCTTAACCTTCTCTTCTTCAGGCTAAACATTTCCAGCTCCCTAAGTTGATCCTCATAGGGCATGATTTTCAGACCCTTCACCATTTTGGTCGCCCTCCTTTGGACATGCTCCAGTTTCTCAATGTCCATTTTGAATTGTGGTGCCCAGAACTGGACACAGTATTCCAGGTGGGGCCTGACCAAAGCAGAATACAGTGGCACTATTACTTCCCTTGATGTAGACACTATACTTTTATTGATGCAGCCTAAAATCGCATTGGCCTTGTTAGCAGCCGCATCACACTGTTGACTCATGTTCAATTTGTGGTCTACTTGGACTCCCAGATCCTTGTTATCTCATTTAATTTTACATTCTATAAGATTGCTACTGTTGGTGCCTATAGCAAAATGGGCCCTTGTTGCCAACTTTCTTGCCTAAACCAAGCCTCTGTATAGTGAAAATTTTGCATGGTCTATTCCAAGTGCATGAACACGTGCCTCACCAGATGCTGACTAGAAAGCACATCAGACTTAGCTGGCAGAGTTAATATGGGATGATGTTGATGAAATAAGGTAGGAGTTGCAGTCCAACACATTTCCTGTCCCTCATCTGCCATTTAAGCAATGTCCAGAAATCAGTTGCAACATTCCTATGCTCCCTCCTTGCTATCCATCCATCAGCAAGCAAGCTGACTGCAAGGGCATTTAATAATGTCCCACTATTTCATTATTTTTAATAAAGAGTGGGCCCCTGGTATCAACAGAGTTTGGTTCCAGGAGGCCCTCATGAATACCAAAATCTGTTGCTGCTCAAGTCCCATTCAGTACAATGACATAGTGGAATGGTGTTCCTTATATAAAATAAAAATAAAATAAAAAAATCAAGCTTTTCTTTTGTATTGTATCTTTTTGAAATATTTTCTTTTCTTTTTTAAATTTATTTTTATTCACATAATAAAAGATAAACTAAGTGTAACAACCAACAAAACATAGAAACAAACAAACAAACAAAAGGAAACATAACATAAACATCTCTCAGTGGATGCGGCTTCGGCGCTTGAAGCTCAACATGTCTAAGACTGAGCTTCTCGTCTTTCCACCTAAACCCACCCTTCATTATTCCTTTTCTGTTTCTGTCGACGACACTTCTATTCAACCGGTTCATCAAGCCCGCAGTCTTGGCTTCATTTTTTACTCTTCTCTGTCATTTATTCCCCAGATCC
>NW_024817087.1:0-2118 GCF_019175285.1 Sceloporus undulatus | reverse complement strand
CCCTTTTAAATAAATTCATCTCTTTAATTTGATTGTGAGCACATCTTCTTCTGACCATTATGTGGTACTAAGTCCATTCCTAGTGGTTTAGTCATATTGTTGTTGTGTGCCTTCAAGTCATTTCTGACTTATAGCGACCCTACGGAGAACCTATTACAGGGTTTTCTTGGGAAGATTTGTTCAGAGGTTTGTGGCTGCCTTCCCCTATGGCTGAGAGCATGTGACTTGCACAAGGTCACCTAGTGGGCTTTTAGAAAGAATTTATCTAAGGCTCCAGACCAGAGTATACTGTCTTAGATCCTTGGCTCTTAGGAGTATAGTATTATCTATAACTCAGGCTGAGTAGATGTTTGAAAGAAGTGAGACAGTGTAGAGTTGCCATGTGCCCCTTCCTCAAATCTGGCCACTCAATTTGAACAGTATGCAAATGGAATAATTTACATAATGTTCAAACTGGGTGGCCAGATTTGAGGAAGGGGCATATGGCAACTATGCAAATTACTTTCATTTGCATTCTAAATATGCAAATTCAGGAAATCATTGCTGCATTTTTTTCTCTTCCATGTTTCAAACTTCATACTATTTTAATAGTTACAGCTGATTTGAGATGACCAGTGCAGAATAACATTTAAAATGCTGAACTTGGAACAGGTGCCAATCTCTGTTAGGTCGTGGTATATATCATCTGACCATGGGCACTCACTTAGCAAACCTGCCTTAAAGCCACCTTACTTCTTACACCCCGTCCTCATTCTTCCTCCTGTGCCTCATCTCACACCCTCACAGTGCTCCTCTCCCTTACTTCTTGCAAACCGCTGCTTCCACAGCTTACTCCTCTCCCTTTCTATTCCCTTCTCTTGCCTAAAATCACACCCTTACAATATCTCTCCTCCTTGTTTCTTACAAGCTGTCGCTCTTGCTGCTCACTGCCTCTTTCAGGCTTGAAAAGCAGAGGCAGGCCTGTTTCTAGCAGAACAATCTCACAGAAGACTTCCTTCACATTTTCCCTCATAGCTTGGCTCCTACAACACCTAAAAATGTACAGTACTCTTTTTTAAAAAAACAACATGAAATCTTTGAATCCAAGCCAGAGGATGGGCTAAATGGTCTTTGGATGACATTCCTAGAATCTGTGTAAAACCTGAACCAAGTGGGAATATGGCAACTTTAGGGCAGTTTCCATATTACATGGTCACTTTTGGCCCCAGAAGGAAATCAGGAAGTTGGTTGAGCTGAAGCCCCAGGCATTCTGAAAACACAATTCCGTCTGCCGCCACTCAAAGCTGCATCAAACCATAAAAGAGATCAATTCAGTTATTATTTCATCCCTGCAAGTGAAATAATTCTCCTTATAGTTTCCATTAATTCGACCTCAAAATAGAGACGTTACAAAACATACAAATTGCCGCTCACAAAAAAATGTAAAATGGAATATGCACCAATTGTCTCTGCATCAGGTCAACTTGTCTATGCTTCTGTTACAATGAATCTGCTAGTCCGTAAAGTGCCATAGGATTCTCTGTTGTCTTTGGGGTAATTCACACCTTTTTTTTTACCAGAACAATGCGAATAACCCCACTCACACATTCCGGGTTTGTTATCACATCATGGAACCGTATCTTTCCAGGAACCACAGCACTCCACATCTCTGAAAGTTTGGTTGCTCACACTAGTGGGCATCCTTCCCTTGTCCCTGCACCCACCAGCACCCACCCTTTAGCCAGGCAGAAGGTGGCTGTTCCTCTGGGGAAGGGGCAGCACTTTCTTGACTTCATATGCTGTCAATTATGTGAATGCATTTGAAACCCATTAAAGGCATGGAGAGCTTTATCCTGAGTCTGTTCGCATTGTTATTCACATTGCGAATCTTTTGTAAAAACTGGAGGAGAAAGTCTAATATTGATTATTCTGGGATAAATGGGGGTTTTGGCAGCTGCCCCCCAGACTTAACCAAGTGCATTTGGGATGTGTGTGAACAACAGAGATTCCCAAATTCATCCTGAATTATTTTCATCATGTGAATAACCCCTTTGCTGCAATTGACTACCACAGGTATTTCTTGCGCTCTCTCCCACTCTGTTATAGCATTAACTCCTAACTGCCTTGGCTGCATCCTGT
>NW_024817086.1:0-2118 GCF_019175285.1 Sceloporus undulatus | reverse complement strand
ATGCTCCTAAGTTTTACCCTTGACTTATCCACGAGGTCGACTTATAGTTGAGTATATACAGTACTTTCCATCTTAATGTAGGCTTTGGTTCATGTCTTTTCTTCTTGTATTGTTGTTTAGATGTTGAAGCAGGTCTCTGTGGGGAAATGGGGAAGAAGACTGGGATTAGGAAGGGCAGCTATGGCAAAACCATAAAGTGTACAGCTATAACTCTGAACACGGAAGTAAGGAGCCCCCAAGGCTCCCCATTCCCCTTCACCAGGAATGGAGCTGAGAGCTGGACAGAGAAGAAAGTGTCCAGGAAGACATTCAGCTCAGTCGGTCTGGAAGCCAGGAAGCCCCCTGAGAATTGCTGGGTATGTTTAGCCTGGAGAAGGCTAGACGATGGCTCAGAGTTGTGGGGTCTTTAAACAGAGGCTGGATGGCCGTCTGTCAATGGGGATGCTTTGAGGGAGAGTTCCTGCATGGCAGAAGAAGGAAGGGGCTTGGACTGGATCAGGGCCCTTCTTGAGATCTCTTCCGACTCTACGATTCTATGATTCCACCTCAGTCCAAGGAGGTTGTCCTGGTGCTAAACCAGTGTCCTAAAGCAGAGGTCATAGGATAGCCCTGTTGAGGTATTGGAAGAAGTGTCATACTGAGGATACAGCAAGCTTGTTTTCTGCTGCTCCAGAGAACAGGACCCAATGGAGCAATGGATGCAAGCTCCAAGAAAAGAGATTCCAGCTCAACAGTCGGAGGAACTTCTAGGTCTGGAAACCAAGCCCTATGAGCAGCAACTTAGGGAGAAGAGAAGGTTAAGAAGAGGGGATATGAGAGCCCTGTTTAAATACTTGAAGGGATGCCATACTGAGGAGGGAGCAAGCTTCTTTTCTGCTGCTCCTGAGAATTAGACCCAATGGAGCAATGGATGCAAGCTCCAAGAAAAGAGATTCCAGCTCCACATGAGGAGGAGCTTCCTGAGAGTCAGGGCTGTTTGATAATGGAACCATGTTCCCTTGGAGAACCTCCTTCTTTGGAAATCTTTAAATAGAGACTGGATGGGAATGCTTTGATTGTGAGTTCCTGCATGGAAGAATGGAGTTGGTTTTTGGGGGTCTCTTCCAACTCTATGATACTATGTTTCATTGGAGTTGTGGTGCTGGAGAAGAGTGCTGGGAATACTGTGGATGGCCAGGAAGACAAATAAATGGGTTCTAGAACAGATCAAGCCTGACCTCTCCCTGGAAGCCAAAATGACCAAATTGAGGCTGTCATATTTGGCCGCATCATGAGATGGCATCATGACTCATTAGGAACAACTATAATGGAGGAAAGGTAGGAGGCAGCAGGAACTGGAGCTCCGGTGGCGCAGGGGTTAAAGGCCAGAACTCCAGCCACTCACTCACAAGCCACAAGGTTTCTGAATACCACACTTTCTCACAGCAAAAAGGACCTTAAAATCCCCACAGGCCAACCGTATACAGTATATAATATGCATGCACACACCCAACTCTCTTCCATGCCAGCATTCTCTGCAGATGCCAGCCACAGATGCTGTTCCAGAACATAGCCCAAAACACCCACAAAAATAAACTCTTCCAGAACATGGCCACATAGCCTGAAAACCCCACAAAAATCTATAGATGCTGGTCATGGAAACCTTCAACTTCACAAGGTTGTGAGTTCAATACCAGGCAAGGGGCTCAGGGTTGACTCAGCCTGGCATCCTTCCATAGGTCGCTAAAATGAGTACTTTGCTTGTTGGGGGCAATTGGTTTACACTTTGTAAACTGCTTAGTACATCGGTCAGTGGTATAGAAATGTATAGAAAAAACTGGATGGGGATTGAGCCCTAGGACCCACAAAAATGGACCTGGGGGCCACATGCAAACCACTAGCTGCCCTGTGCCCACTCCTGTCTTACACTCTGCAGCTGTAGCATCATTGGGCATATACTGGATATTAACAAGCCTGATCTGCACACAGTAGGCCCTCCGCATTCGCTGGCATTAGGGGCACAGGACCCCTGTGAAAGTTGAAAAACAGCAAATAAAAAAGCCACTATTTTTTTTTAACCCGAGAGGCCACCTCTCTAGGACTCTCTCGGTCCTCCAGCGCAACTCTGTGGTCAACATC
>NW_024817085.1:0-2118 GCF_019175285.1 Sceloporus undulatus | reverse complement strand
GCCATCTGTCAGGAGTGTTTTGATTGTGTGTTCCTGCCTGGCAGAATGGGGTTGGACTGGATGGCCCTTGGGGGTCTCTTCCAGCTCTATGATTCTATGAAGCTAGTAAGGTATCCTGATAAAAGCGGGATTGAGGATTAACTCTGTAGCACGGACAGCACTCAGTATCTTGGGAACTCTAGGGGAGTAGAGTAGAACTCTTTAGCAGATATTTACAGGTGCCTCACAAATCCCAAGATCCTTTACAATGGAACCATAGCAGTTAAAATGGTACAGTACTGCTTGCTAAGTGTCCTTATAACCTTTATAGATGTATTTTAAGTATCTTTACCTCCTGGATCTGTTAAAATGGTCTCTAACCCTTTTTGGGTTCCTATCCCCATTCCTTTTGGGCAATAACCCTAGTGCCCTCCGATACTTATTTCTTGATATTAAACTTAAAACAACCAAGCTTGGTCACTGCTTCCTTTGCATTTGATGACCTTAGTCGCAGCAACCTTGGTAGATGGATGGAGTGCTGTGGATGTACCATATCTTGCTTTCAGTAAGGCCTTTAAAAAGGAAGATTATCACATGAGGTAAGAAACACGAGAGAAAGGCTTTGCTCCTGTCATCTTTGCATGATTGCATGAAAATTTTTCACATGACATCGTCCACTTATCGTTATGGAAGCATCCTGCTAGTGCAACTTCTCATTAATGACAAAAAAGTGTCAGTGGCTGCCCCCTTCCCCTCACCAACGTCCCCCTGAATCTTTCCACTGCCCCTCCCCTGGGGGGGGGGGGAGTGTACTACCCAGGCCACTTTGGAAATCACTGTTTTAAAGGCACACAAGATCTAGGAAGAGAAAAGATAGTAAAGAAAACTGTACATCTGTGCATTAACATGCAAAGAAGCTAAGAAAATACAAACTCCTTGTCTCAGCCTTCTGAACAGAAATTTGTTGGAGGGTCTGTCTGTGCTCATCAACCCTTTCATGACCCACTACATGATTTGCACAATGAGCCAATCTGCGAATGGATTTGAGGAACTAAAATATGGAGAGGTTTGTGTGGGAGAGAAGAAAGCAGGTCAAAAGGCCAACAAGCAAGAAAAAAAATTGGGGTGAGAAAGAAGAAAGAAAAAGAGCAGAGGAGAAGAGAAGAGAAAAAGGCTGGGCTGGTGTGGGGAGCTGATGTATGCCTAGGGATGTGATGCTTGATACAAGTCTTTTACAAGCTGTGGATTCAGCACCTGCTCACCCAGGTCTGAGAATTTAAATTTATTCCATTTTACTTCATTTGCAGAAGTAATATATCTGAACACCCATTCAGTTGAGCATTTTGCACCTATATAAACAAGATCTGTTTAGTTTAAAGCTAATAAATGATCACCTTACCCTTTTCATTTGAGTCTCTCGAGTGTCCTGTCTGTGCATGCAGAGAAACTGCATACATAAACTGAAATCTTATTCACACTTGGCAAGGGAAATCAGCCCCATTGTGCTTATCTTTACAATACAACTCCTCTCCTCCTCCATTTAGTTCCCTTACAGCTGTCAGGAAAGCCAGCAGCTGAACTGGAAGGACGTGTAGCCACTGCCAGCGACTCAAACAGCTAATAGTCATGATTACTCCAAACTAAACTCCACCATAGGCATTACTTGTGATTTACATGAGTGTCAATTTTACCATCTAACCATTAATCCATTACTTCAGTCCAATAGAGCTGTGTTGCCTTCCAGACATTGTTGGACTAAAACTCCCAGCATGTCTCTAAGACTGTTAATCCGGAGAGTGTGTGTGACTCAGTCATTACCTTCCTCCTCCATGAATGAATAAAGTTAAGATATTAGAAATGTAGCTTGTTTTTCAAGATCTCCCTCTGAGGTCCTACCCACAGTATCTCCTCTGAACATGTACTTTCCTTTAGCTAATTAGTAATGGGACAAATACTATACAGTGGTACCTCGGGTTACGAAATTAATTCGTTCCGCGGCTAATTTCGTAACCCGAAAAACCTTCGTAACCTGAATTGCCATAGGCGCTAATGGAAAAAAATAGCTCTCTGCTGCCCTCCGGTGGCGAAATAGCGCCGAGGTTTTTTCGTAACCCGAAAAAACCTTCGTAAGCCGAAACA
>NW_024817084.1:0-2118 GCF_019175285.1 Sceloporus undulatus | reverse complement strand
ATGTTGGGGTAATCAGTATCCCAATCAATCAATAATATCTCACAAATGGTCTAAATTATATTGTTTATTATATAGAAAGGCTTCGAGACAAACTGGATCTCAAAGGCTGTAGCTTTTTGCTTTCTTGCAGAATTTAAAGTTTATTTCCTGGACTGATTTCTGAAGTGTTGAAATAATATTTGCGATGCACCATGTGCTTTCCTCCCCTTTTCTTTAGTTACTCTCTGGATAAGGCTATTTTCTATTGCAGGTGACCTTTGCAGATGTAGCAGTATATTTCACCGAAGAGGAATGGAAACTGTTGACAAAGAAGCAGAAACTTACGTACAGTTCTGTGATGATGGAGAATTATGAGAATGTGGCCTTTGTGGGTAAGGAACCTAAATCCATTGCCCTTTCTGTGAAGACTGAGGGCCCTTTCATCATTCACTGTCAGAGTGCTTTGTTTCCACTTTAGAATTATAGAATCAAAGCAACTTCCTGACAGTAAGGGCTGTTTGATAGTGGAACACATTCTTTCTTCTGAGTGTAGTGGAGTCTCCCTCCTTGGAGGTCTTTAAACAGAGACTGGATTGCCATCTTTCGGGGATGCTTTGATTGAGAGTTCCTGCATGACAGGGGTTGGACTGAATGGTCCTTGTGGTCTCTTCCAACTCTACGATTCTATGATTCTATGATCAGTTATGAGTAATATCTATGAAGGGAAGACAGGGGAACACAAAACCTGCTTTTTCTCTAATGTTTCTTTTCTATCCTGAGCTTGCTTAGCTCCATGATTGATTCAAGAGGCCCTTTGTTACCCAAAATGCTGGAGTTTTGGAAGGACACCTGCAGATGAGATGCTTTTAGGGGAGTTTGGTACTTAGCTGAAAAGAGAGCTATAGAATGGTTGGGGGCAAGAGCGACCTCGGGATTCAACCCAACTGTGCCAGGCCCGGAAGCACACAGAATTCCAAAGGCATTTGAAATAGGTTTTCTGGTTTATTTACGGGAAAAGCAAAATACACACACACACACACACACACACACACACACACACCTAAGCCTTCACATACGTGCACAAGAACTAGATAACAATTGGGAGTGGTCAAGAGATGTAAGACTTTGATAATGGTAATACTTTACCTAGGCGGATCTTGATTCCAATTGCTGAGGGTTTGAAATTGGAAGAGAAGTCAGGAGCTCCTGTGACAAATGGGGTTGGCGACTGCATTGAGGTGCTTAGCCATGTAAACCCACAGACTGTCTGTCGGTAATTGGACTGACGTCAAAGAACAGCCAGTCAGGGCAGATATTTATACTGTAATTGTTGTTTGGGGGCAGGAACTGAGTGTTCAAAAAGGTTTAAATTGCTTTAGAATGTTTCCTGGGGGGAAGAATGGTCTGAAACCAAATTGAATGCAATGGGTGCTTGGTGCTAATATCTCAGACAAAAAGGATTAGCACACTGGCTCTCAGTCCTTCTTGGCTCTAAATTCCAATCGCGTTGAAAAGCCAATATATAGCACAATCTGAGGGTGACGCTCCCAGATGCAGCTCAACAATAACATAGCAGAGTACGGAAGCAAATATGGAGATATAGATATTGGCAATGCACTGACCACTTTTCACACTTAAAAATAAGCCACAGACACAGTTGATTTTATCAAAATCCTTGGCAATTCTCTCTCTTGAGTTGCAAGCTCTCCTCTCCGACTTCCAACAACTTCACCTTTTCTTGTACAAACAACTCCAATCCAATCCACACCAATCTGCATGTGAGCTGTATACTGTATTCGTTGTGAGTCACCTCCTGGTGCCAAACAGCATGAAACATCCTCTACAGTTAACTTCCATCATGCCTTGGGCTCTGACTCAGGACTCTATGGCAGTCTCACAGGATATGATGCCACTTGTCAATCAAAGTATTTTTGCACATGTTTAATGGAATATTTTTTTCAACAGTCCTTTAACTATCTGCTTCCATTGATTCCCTTAAGGCTGTCCCTATTCTTTCCTAGCTCCTATGAGTATACAATCATTCCATGGATTTAGGGGCATAAGCAGCAGGGTCATGCTTGGGTTACTCACAGAAATTTTCTTAATTTATTATTATTATTATTATTATTATTATTATTA
>NW_024817083.1:0-2118 GCF_019175285.1 Sceloporus undulatus | reverse complement strand
ATTTGGTAATAGTGGTTGTGTGGGAACAACTGCAATATTCATATTTTAAAAAAAGATGTGGAGTTGAACACAAAATATACAGTTGGAAAAAATATGCAGTTGGAAAACTGGTAATGTCTAGAGGGAAAAACAGGAGGAAGACTACACATACAAGCTTATTATGTGTTTATTAACACTTAAATGATAGTATGCAAACAAATTAGCACCTGGTTCTAATCTGCACTGCAGAAATAATGCAGTTTGACACTACTTTAACTGCCATGGATTCCATTGCATTCTAATGCCACAGTATCGTGGGAAGTGTAGTTTGTTGTGGCATCAGAGCTCTCTGAGAAAGAAGGCTAAATATCTCACAAAACTACTAATCCCAGAATCCCATAACAGTAAAAGTGATGTCAAAATGCTTTATTTCTATAGTGCAGATTAGAGTTTAATTTCAAAATAAACTGCCCAAAGGATAGTAAAACACTAGGGCTCTACAGACTACCCCAAAAGGGTGGGCTGGACACATCCATTTTCCTCCTGAAGGATGCTGCAGCAACCAAAACGTGCACAACCAAACCATGCAGGTGGCATGAGGGTGCCATTGGTGCATTGTCGCCTGTTGATGATGCAAGCGTAGCACTGCAAACATGGCACCTCAATGTGTGGAAGCTGCGCCATGCTTGTGTCATCATGGCAGGCCCGGTCTGGATGGGAGGCCATAATGATGGCACCACAGCCACGCACTAGGGCTCAGGACCATGCAGTTGCTCCACAATCCCGAGCCCTAAAATTGGCTCCAGATTGCTGCTTTCCAGCAGACTGTACTGGGCCACTATCTTCTTTTTGGTCCAATGTCCTCTTTTTTACCTTCACTCCAGTGTAAAATGAACTAGTTGCAAGCTGTCAGCTGTGTTGTGCTTATCAGGAAAATTTGGTGAAAACAGGAGAAGCTCAGAGTGGGAGCAGGACCAGTTGTGGCAGCACAAATGTGAACAGGCAGCAGGAAAGTTTCTTCCATTGGATTAAGTGCCACTGAGGTGGGATTTACGTTTGGTGGACTGTTCTATTACTAAATGAACTAAAGTAGATTTATACCTGAGTCACTGATGTTGCTTTTGCTTGCAATGTGCATATTGTGCATTTTGTTTCGCCAATAAAGGCATTACTGTTTGGTGGATTTTCCATGGTGGGTTACATATCGCCGAGAAGCAGTGCTGTTCCGCCGCTGCCGCTTGCGGCGTCCAAGAGCCGCAGCTGCCACACCACAGGGCTCCCGGACACTCAGAGGAAGGAGCGCAGAAATCGCGCTCCTTCTTGGGCCTCGGAAGAGGCACCGCAAGTGCCAAAGGGCGCACTCGCGGCGTCACTTCCGGTGTGCCATGTGCGGACGCAGAGCGTCCATTACGTCAATATGGCGATGGCCGTGTGGAACGGCCGCCGCCATATTGTACGTATTGCATACGTATTAGGGTTAGGGGATGCAGAAGCACCGCCCCTTCCTAACCCTAATACATATTCAATACGTATTTTTTGGTGGTCTATAACCCGCCCAAGTTATTGGCTTTACTATATAGCCTAACATGGCTACCCCTGGATGTTTTTTGGATTTCAAGTATTTTGTAGTTGTGGTTGTATAGGGACAGCTGTGGCCAGTGGCACCATTAAGGGGGGTGCGGGGAGTGTGGACCACACCATGTGACACCCTAAGGGGGGGTGACACCACTCCTCCATAAACACCTACTTTTGGGCAGAAATGGGCTGTGGCATTCATATGCTTACATTTAAAATGCTTTAAGAGATGGTGGGAGTGGGGTGAAGCTCATTGGAAGGAGAAAGGAGAGACCCCGGATTTTTTTTTAAATTAACACTTCAAGTTTCAAAATGTTAAATTTTTGAAATTGTTTTGAAAAATTTTGAATTTTTTTGAAAATTGTTATTCTTTTTCCATTTTCCTTAAAAATTACATTTTAACCAAATCTTCACTGTACATGAATACATTTAGGTTGTGCATGTGATATTGTCATTTGAAGGTATAATTTTAATTTTGCTAGTTGCTTGTGTCACAACTATTAGCATTACATTAGGATTTATGAGTAACATTAGTGCAAAAAAGCATTACTAAGAATTCTGTAT
>NW_024817082.1:0-2118 GCF_019175285.1 Sceloporus undulatus | reverse complement strand
AAATGTTTAACTAAACAAGTGATCAAGCGAAGTACGAAAGGTGGAAAGGTGGAAAACATACTAAATTTAATCCAAACTCAACTATATCCAACCTGAGATCCCACAACAAACAAACAAAGACACAGCAAAAGAACATAAACTCGGGAAGTCTTTTGTTTGTTTGTTGTGGGATCTCAGGTTGGATATAGTTGAGTTTGGATTAAATTTAGTATGTTTTACAAGTTATGTTGCTTGTGATTATTTGTATTTGTCAAGTCTTTTAATTGTACCTGTGTTATTGTTGTTGGTCCTATATCATATGGTATTTTCTTTAGCAACAAGGTTAAAAAACATACAGTATCCTGAAATCTAGAAATCATATCCAGGAGAAGTTGCTTCGGCCACACTGCAAACAATAACCTCAGAAATCCACAAAACTGTGATATCTTTCTCCTTTTAGCTGTTTAACACTTTTTTCCAATGAAGAAGCCAGTTGAGCTTCAAAAGTTTTTTCCTCCATCTTTTTTGTGCATTTTGGTTGGCCACTAAAGGTATCCCTGTTTTGTGGATTGTGGGTGTGATAGTGGTTTGCTGTATGGTTTGGCCAGCATGGCAACCTCTGGATATGATCCCTAGAGTAGGAATCTCTCTTTGTCTCATGGCTGTTTGGGGCTTTTCTCCCTCCCTCCCTCTCTGCCCCATAGAAGTCAAGGGGGACTCACCTTTGAGAAGGGCTCTTCCAAGGGGCTAGGATTCAGAGACATAGGTTCAATTTGCATTACAGAAATAGTGCACTTCAACACTGCTTTAACAGCCATGGGTCAATTCTATGGAGAGCTGGGATCTGTAGTTTTGTGAGCTATGTAGCCTCTCTCGGGAGCTCTAGTGTGAAAACAGACTATAAATCCCAGAATCCCATAGCATTGAGAAATGGCAGTTAAAGCAATGTCAAACTGCATGAATTCTGCAGTGCAGATTCAACTAGAAGCCATGTTATTCAGGAATAACAGTATCCTAAGGGATCTTATAGCACCTTTGAGACTATCGGAGTGAAAAAAGTTGTAGCATATGCTTTTGTAGACTTGCGTCTGGAGTTTTGTGGAAGAGAGTCATGACAACCCCAGTAGCCAGAACCTTCTTTTGTCCTCCACTTTGGGAGAGGAGAGAGGGAGGCCGAATGGAGAGAGCTCCCTGGGAAAGAAGCTGTGTCTCTCCAGGCTGAGAGGCCAGAGACCTAGGAGCAGGGCCTCTGCGGTTGGAGAGGAGTCGCTGTCTGAAACATTGGACCTTCTGGGACCTTCCTTTTGTGCCCATGGATTACAACTGCTTCTTCCCACCAAGAACCCAAAATAGTCCTCTCTGAAATCCCTTTCTGGGAGCATTGTTGAACTGCCCTGGGCCCTACTATGTTGTAAGAAATAAAAATACACATTTGAAATGATGTAAAACAGATCATGCTTAAATAATACATGCCTTAAAAGTGACACCAGATTCTCCCCATCCCACCCTGGGCTTCCCTTTCAGGTTAAAATGTGGTGGGCAAAGCATGACCCATGGCTCAATGCATCAGGGACTTCTCTGTAACCCACAGCGGTCAAAAATGTATGGGGTCTTTTCGTGATCTTGGGATGTGAGGGGCATTTCCGCCATGTTTTGTGGGACCCCTGGGTCAATATAACACCATAAGATGAGGTGTCCTCCGCTCGCTTCCCAGAAGCATGGCGAAAACGTCCCTCATGTTGATGTTGATGTTTCTAATTGTTGCTTGCTTATTTTAAACAATTCTATTTTATATTATTGCCTATTGTTTTATACATATTTTGTAGATTGGCAGGTTTTATTTTTATTGACTTGGTCATTTGTATATACAGCACTGTGTACATTTACAGCGCTATAGAAATAAACAACAACAACAACAATAATAATAAGTTGCACTCTCTCAGCCTCAGAGGATGGCCATGGGAAACCTACTCTGAAGAAACCTGCCAAGAAAACCCCTTCAGAGACTCCCATAAGGTCACCATAAGACCTGGAAACAACTGGGAGGCAGACCCCAAGAACAACATTGGGAAATAGGGGCAAGCCTTGCCTTGGACAAGTGTAATGACTGGGCTCCAGTCAATGGAGGTCTTCTTCAGG
>NW_024817081.1:465-2118 GCF_019175285.1 Sceloporus undulatus | reverse complement strand
TCCAGCATTCAAACATTACACAAACACTATCAGATGCTGTAGGTAGAGCATACCATTAAACTGCATTGGAATGCAGGGATTGCCTTTGTCACAAGTGCCCAGTTGATACCAAAGGAAGGCAAAAAAGGTCTTTCAAGTGTAACACAATTGATACATGATCTGAAATACTCAGTCACCAAACATGAGTCATATGGCACATATCTGTACAAACAGAGCTATTAAATTTATTCCTGAGGTGCTTTCAGAGGGTGTACATGTCAAAGCAATTGCAAGCAAAGAGTGGCTCTGGGGCTGCAAGTGACCCCTTTACACTCCCCAGGGAACTGTTTTTATGCCAAAATAGTGGAGTGCCTCTTCTTGAAGCTTCCCATCTTTTAAAGAAGCTGCAGGAGATTCATCTTTTAAAGAGGTTGCAAGGCATGGACCCAAGAGCAGTTCAGGACACAAGCCCTCCCAAGAAAAAGCAAGGGAAAGCTGAACCCCTCCAAAATGATCTGGGAAAATTGGACCACTATGTAAATGAGAATCCTCAAAAACTATCAGTCCAAAGTATGGTAAATGATCAAGCACTAAGAAATATTAAGACAACTATTGTTGTTGTTATTGTTTTGCAGTCTTTTTTGTTGACATAACACCAATATATAAAACATAACATTCAGAAACAGAAAAAATACATACCCCCCCACAAAAAAAACCAAAATATTGTTGTTGAGTCCTCCCAGAAATAACAAAGGCTGTCTGAAATCTCTCTGGTGCACATTTACTTGGGAGTAAGCTACACTGAACACATGGAAAGCATTGCACTTGTAAATCTTCATATTTTAGGATCCTTCAATGATTATGGATTAGAAAACTAATTTGTCCTCCCCCTGAAAGAATCTGAAAGTAAGCAAAATTAGTAACAGCTTGCCTCCCAATGCTGAGGCCTATCACTTTGGAAACATTTCCTGGTCCTTATTGCAAGGCCCCTGGTCCATTTAACCCCAGAAAATCCCTGTTTTTCAGAATCAGGAGCACACTATTAAGCTGTATCAGAATGTAGATGCTACTGGGCATGTCCAGTTCTGGCAAAGGCATTATGTGCAGTTCACAAGGCCCCTAGATGGCCCAAAGGCAGAAAATTGGCCCCGAATTGGCACATTTAATCACATCATGTTAAGACATCATAAATATCCATTCACTATATAGTGTTACTGTCATGCCCAGCCTGGAGGACGGCTTGGAGGACTCAAAGGATGAGCTAGAGCCCCTGGGACCTGAACCTGTAATGGAGGAGCCAGAGCCCCTGGGGCTTGAACCTGTAACGGAGGAGCCAGAGGCTGGCCCTAGTTCTGCTGGAGCCGAGTCTGTGGCCCCTCCAGAGGTTCAGCAGTCAAGTTTGCCTGGTGCCGAGGCTGTGGACATGGAGGAGGATCTGGGCAGTGTGCCTACCTTCAAGGAGTGTCGAGCAGAAAGAGAGGGCCTGCGAAGATCTCGGAGGCTTTATCAGAAGCGTGTTCGTAATCAGACACAGCTGAAGGCCGGCTCCTTGCCTTCTTAAGCACCTGGAGCATGTGTGGTTCTTCGCCAGTGGATAACTGACTCTTTTAGAGGAAAGACTCTGTCTCTGGCTCCTTTGGCTTCTTGTCTTGACTATCCGGAAACCTTGACCTT
>NW_024817081.1:0-365 GCF_019175285.1 Sceloporus undulatus | reverse complement strand
TGCCTTCTTAAGCACCTGGAGCATGTGTGGTTCTTCGCCAGTGGATAACTGACTCTTTTAGAGGAAAGACTCTGTCTCTGGCTCCTTTGGCTTCTTGTCTTGACTACCCGGAAACCTTGACCTTGGACTGCTTTATCGACCTGCCTATCTGTTACCCTGAACCTCGGACCGTCTGACAATTCTCTTGGTAATCCCTTTTGGTAGAACTACTGTGAATCTCCAGGACTGTGTAGCTTACACTGACTTTGCTGTGCTGGGAGGGGGGTTTGTTTCTTTGAGAACTAGCTGCCTTATCAGCCCTTTGGCTGCTTTCCCGGACAGTTACCAGCATTGGAGCATTAAAATCCTGAATGTGGATGGCTTTC
>NW_024817080.1:0-2118 GCF_019175285.1 Sceloporus undulatus | reverse complement strand
GAGAGGTTAATCGGGGCTCATATCAGGGAATGCCTGTTTAAATAAAAAGGTCTTCAGCCCCTTTTTGAACTGGGCCAGGGAGGTGGCCGAGCGGAGCTCAATGGGCAGAGAGTTCCAGAGGTTAGGGGCCGAGATGGTAAAGGTCCTTTTAGTAGTAGATACTAATCTAGCCCCTGCGACCCTTAACAACTGCTGCCCAGATGTTCTGAGGGTGTGGGGCGGATTGTATGGGGAGAGGTATCCTGGGCCCAAGCCATTTAGGGCTTTATAGGTAATAACCAACACCTTGTATTGCGCCCGGAAGCGAATAGGCAACCAGTGCAAATCTTTAAGCACTGGTGTTATGTGACTGGCTCTGGATATGCCAGTAACCAGTCGGGCTGCCATATTCTGCACTAATTGTAGCTTCCGGGTATGGTACAAGGGTTGTCCCATGTAGAGCGCGTTGCAGAAATCCAAGCGAGAGGTTACCAGAGCATGTACAACCGTTTCAAGGTCCCTCTGGCCCAGGTAGGGATGCAGCTGGCGTATCAGCCGAAGCTGATAACAGGTGCTCCTGACTGTTGCATCCACCGCAAGGGCCATCCAGTCCAACCCTCTGCCATGCAGGAACTCTCGTTCAAAGCATCCCCAACAGATGGCCATCCAGCCTCTGCTTAAAGACCTCCAAGGAAGGAGACTCCATTCCGGGGAAGGAGTGTGTTCCACTGTCAAACAGCCCTTACTGTCAGGAAGTTCTTCCTAATGTTGAGGTGGAATCTTTTTTCTTGTAGCTTGCATCCATTGTTCTGGGTCCTAGTCTCTGGAGCAGTAGAGACCTTGATAGATTGGAAAGCTGGGCAAAGGCTAACAAAATGAATTTCAACACGGAGAAATGTAAGGTACTGCACTTAGGGCGGAAAAATGAAATGCACAGACATAGGATGGGGGACACCTGGCTGAATGAAACTACATGTGAAAGGGATTTGGGAGTCCAAGTAGACCACAAGTTAAACATGAGTCAACAGTGCGATGCAGCAGCTAACAAGGCCAATGCGATTTTAGGCTGCATCAATAGAAGTATAGTGTCCAAGGGAAATAATAGTGCCACTGTATTCTGCTCTGGTCAGGCCCCACCTGGAATATTGTGTCCAGTTCTGGGCACCACAGTTTAAAAAGGACATTGAGAAATTGGAGTGTGTCCAAAGGAGGGTGACTAAAATGATGAAGGGTCTGGAAACCATGCCCTATGAGGAACGATTCAGGGAGCTGGGGATGTTTAGCCTGGAGAAAAGAAGGTTAAGAGGTGATATGATAGCCCTATTTAAATATTTGAAGGGATGTCATATTGAGGAGGGAGTAAGCTTGTTTTCTGCTGCTCCAGAGAACAGGACCCAGAACAATGGATGCAAGCTCCAGGAAAAGAGATTCCACCTCAACATTAGGAGGAACTTCCTGACAGTAAGGGCTGTTCGACAATGGAGCACACTCCCTTGGAGGCCTTTAAGCTGAGACTGGATGGCCATCTGTCGGGGATGCTTTGACTGAGAGTTCCTGCATGGCAGAATGGGGTTGGACTGGATGGCCCTTGTGGTCTCTTCCAACTCTATGATTCCATGATTCTTAATAGAGTCCATCCATCTAGCATGTGGCCTTCCTCACTTTCTGCTTCCCTCCACCTTTCCTAGCATCATTGTTTTTTCCCAATGAGTCCTTCCTTCTCAGGATGTGTCCGAAGTACGACAGCCTCAGTTTTGTCATCTTGGCTTCCTGGGAGATTTCTGGCTTGATCTGCTCTAGGACTTGGGTATGGGGATTGTGTCATGATGTGCAACATAAAGGACCACTATAGCCTAACGTATTCACCCCAAAGGCTGGAATGAAGTCATTTCTGATTTATGGCGGTTTGTTCAGTGCTGTGTGCTGACATTGCCTTCTTCCAAGGCTGAGAGGGAGTGACTTGCCCACAGTCACTCATTGGGTTTCCATGGCTAAGGGTTCCAACTCTGGTCTCCCAGACTCTTAGTCCAACACTCAAACCACTATTGGTTCTCAATGAAAGGGTTACTCTCCTATGACACCAAGTGGGGAGCCTATGAGTACAACCAGGACAGTTAAGCACACAAATAGCTAAGCAGG
>NW_024817079.1:1833-2118 GCF_019175285.1 Sceloporus undulatus | reverse complement strand
CTGGCCCCATTTTCTTGAAGTTGAATCCCAGTGAAGTCTGGTGCAAAACGCAGTTCTGAAATGATGATGAAGATGATCATCATGGTCATGATGATGATGATAATAATAAGACTCTTCTCTTCAAAACCAAAAGCCTTGTGGAACTTCAAAGACTAATAGAGATCCAAATCACATGGCAGAAATAATCCACTTAGAGTTCACTTTAACTGCCTTTGTTCAGCAATAGACAGTCCTGGGGATTGTAGTTTACTGTGGCACCAGAGCTCTCTGACAGAGAAGGCTAAA
>NW_024817079.1:0-1733 GCF_019175285.1 Sceloporus undulatus | reverse complement strand
TTATTATTATTATTATTATTATTATTATCCCATTAACCCCCATAAAGATACACAACTGAGATTACAAATTTAAAAAAATATAATTAAAACATATGAAAATAGACATTAAAATAGAATTTAAAAGAATTAAACAAATTTAGCTCTCCCTCTGGAAGTGGAGGCATGCAAGGGTCCAAAGGAAGAAAACAAATTTAGTGGAAGCAGAGACCTGAAAGTGACATGAAATGGGAAGAAGGGGCAAGGGAGAAATGCTGAGGGGGGATCTCTTTTCCTGGAGTTTGCACCCATTTCTCCGTCTCCCGGTCTCCTCCGCTGGGAGGAAGGCAGAGTGTGGAATTCTGGGAGAGGCTGGCAGTTGGCTTGGAGCCTGACTAGGGTTCTAGAAGGCTGGTGGCTTTGACTGTTGGCTGGTTTGGGAAAAGGGCTCCTTCTGGATTTTCTTGGCAGGAAAGAGAAGGTGAGGACCCCCAAATTTGGTTCCTATGTGAGAATGATGACTCCATTTTGGAGTCAATGATGGGGGGTAAGAGGGTCTTCTTTAGGGAGCTAGCCTTGGGGGCTGGAAGCAAAGAAGGCCTCTTCCTCCTCCTCCTCTTTCCTCCCAAAAAAGGCAGTAAGGCTCCTAGGGCTGCCAGGCCTCCTTTCCCCGCTTGGGAGTCTCCATGGGGCCATGAGATTTCAGAGGGGGAATTAAAGGGAGGGTGTGAGTGTGTTTACATGTGAATATAAATTTGCTTCTTTTCAGGAAAAAGAAGGCTAGCTCTGGTGTTGAATCTCTTTGCAGACTCCTCACTGAAGGCTGGAACCTGGAGGAAGGGGGCTCTGAGTGTTTCCTTCATTGCATACAGTTGGTTCTCTTTCAACTGGGATGGACATCCTATAGCCCACCAGATATTGACAGATTACAGCTCTCATCAGCGGGGAATTGTAGTACTCTGACACCTGAATTCCCATCCTTAGTTTAGGACTAAGCCTTGTGCGTAATCCCAGCTAGAGGTATTTTGTTTTTCTGTTGAAGAAAGAAGGAACACAAGACCCTTTTCCTGTTCCTCTGTTCTGTTCAGTTGGTTTCAGTCTAGAGCAGGAACGCTCAACGTGGCAGTCGGTAAGGGCCAACATTTTAAAGGCTGAACTTATTCGGGCCGCAGATGGCTTGCTTTCCAACTTTTCACTTGAAGGCAAGTGTTGACCCTTCCTCTGCTGCCAATGTCCAGCTCCTTTCCAGGAGAAAGCTGGAAAGCCTTGAGGGGCAAGCATTGAGGTCTATAGTGTAAATGCAGACTGAAAGGAAGAAGTTGGAAGCCTGAGCTTTTGTAGATTTGAGCTTACTTCCTCCTCAGATGCATGAACTTTCAGTTAGTCTCAAAGATGCTATAAGATGGGCAGAGGTGCCTTCGGCAGTGCCTCCCCTCATCCTTCAGAGCCCCACATAGCTGCTGCCTGGTGGGACTCCAAAGGCACCGCTGCTTCCCACCCCCAGGACTTCAGAGTAAAGGAGAGAGAAAAGGAATAGAGGGAGGTGCCCCACTACTCCAACTTTATGCTACTTTCTTGTGGGGCCACCCAGTGTAGCACAGTGATTTGAGCATTGGACTAGGACTCTGGAGACCAGGGTTGAATTCCCTGGCATAAGTCCCCCCCTCCCAGGACTCAGGAGGGAGTGTGCATGTGAGGAGAGGGTGTGTAGGGGCCCTCAGAGTCCCATTGGGCAGAAGCCCCAGGGACTCAGGAGG
>NW_024817078.1:0-2118 GCF_019175285.1 Sceloporus undulatus | reverse complement strand
CTCCTCCTCCTCCTCCCCTTTTTCTTCATCTTCTTCCTCCTCCTCCTCTTTTTCTCCACCTCTTCTTCTCCACCTCATCCTTCCCCTCTTCCTCCCCTTTTCCTTCCTCTCTACTTCCTCTTCCTCCTCCTCTTCTTCCTCCTTTTCTTCTTCTCCTCTTCCTCCTCCTCTGCTTCTTCCACTCTTCCTCCTCTTCTGGTTTTTGGCCAGAAAGGGAAACACATTTCTGCCATCTGTCTAGGAATAATGCCAAATGTCCTCCATTTTGATCATACCTAAGAAACATGCATTTATATGAAATTTTTTTTAGAAATCATTTTTTTGCGTGTCCTCCATTTAAAAAAAACAACACACACGTGTCCTACATTTGAACATTTTGTCCTACATTGTCTCGGTTTGGAGGTTCTGACTTATGGCAACCCTAGTTGCACCCACCTGTTGCACCTCCTGCAATAGCCCCTACCGTCCTTCCTTCTTACACAGCTCTGCCATGCTTCCCTGCCTTGCAGCTGCACCTTCATCCCTCTCATCCTTCCCCTACCCTTGTTTCACTTTATTTTATTGCCTGCTGGCTCTCTAAAGAAGGAGCAGCTGCACAGAACTGCTAGTGATACTTTAAAATGGGGTTAGGAAAACAAACAGGTAAAAGATGTGCTGCTCCTGTTGCTATGAGACAAAGAACAGGAGCAGAGATAAATAAAGCATGGTAGGGCTTCCGTAAGAATTGCCTCCTTGTGCCCTTCCATACTTGGTTTTCTGGAAAGCTGGATTTCTGGACCATTTTCTAGAATATACATTTTTGTGGGGTGGAATGTATACAAGAAGGTGGTTCTTGTGGAGCTTTTGTGGCTTGTGGAATCTTTACCCTTGCGCATTTGGTGAGCGTAGCCTATTCAAAACCTGGTATTTCAGGCCATTTAATTTATTTCCTTCAACCTTGGATTTATCGCTTTATCAAGTAAATCCAACATCGAATGTTTATTTTTTAAAACTTTAATTTAAGAACAAACCATGCCTAAGTTCTTTGCATAAATTTAAAATGTTCCTAATTTCCCCTGTTCCCAAGTAGCCACCTTCACATATCAATTTCTGCAATGCCTTATTGTTCAGCACTAGAAATACAGAAAGAAAGAAAGAAAAAAGGAAGGGAAGGTTAAAAAAAAGGAATGCAGATGTGTAGAGTTCATAACTGATGTGTAGCCCCTAAAAACTGGGGCAAAATAGACATTTTTATTTGGTTTTTTTCTCTCTTCCTTTGCATGGTATGTGACCATGTGTGCATGTATTTTTGAAAGAGAGCCCTGTCTAAAGGCTTATAATACAGTATTATAACTGTAAATTCACAACTCTTTATGTATTCACAATATATTAAAATTTTAACTTAAGGAAAACAATACATTCTTCCTTGGTGTAACGGGAAAATAATAGGATCTAAATAGTTTTGGACATTTGCAATCACCAGTAAGTGCTGTATTGGCATGCTGTTTAAATAAATCAGAAGGCAGGTTTCATTTTAGAATAGCATTCATGTAAATACATGTATTCCTGGATTCTTCAAGCTGTTCCCTTTCATAATTGTAGGTTTGTGCAACAAATGATAATGCTCCATGAAGTTTTCCTTGGGTGGGACATTAAGAACTTCTGTTTTTACCTGGAGCTTTGAAGACATCTGTTTTCCAAGAATTATGACAGCATCTTGCTATAACTCTAAACTATTTCTAAGGCAGTATTATTGTTGTGTGCATTCAAGTAATTTCTGACTTACAGTGACCCTAAGGCAAACATATCATGGGATTTTCTGGGACTGAGAATGTGTGGATGTCACCCAGTGGGATTCCATGGCTGAGTGGAAACTCAAACCCTGATCTCCAGAGTCATAAAATGCTCAAACCACTACACCATGTTAACTCTCATTTCTAAAGTGTAAATGGTGTTTAATAGCTATTAAAAGATAATGTTCCTCTGTATATGCATCTTGCCAACATCATAATTATATGATGTCTCTTCTTGAAATCCAATTGGTTTTAGAAGTCAGAAACAAAGAGACTGTTTAAATTAGGGGTAGGCAACCCTTTTGAGCCGGGGGCCGGGTTGCTGTCCCTCAGACAACTGGGGGGC
>NW_024817077.1:0-2118 GCF_019175285.1 Sceloporus undulatus | reverse complement strand
TTTTTTTTTTTTTTACAATGCCTTCTTTCCCCTCCAAAACCCTATTTTCTTACTCATACTCTATCTAGTTGGAAATATTTTATCAGCATCAGCATTGGGAGGATAGTGAAGGAAGTTTGGAGAAACCTAGGAATTTATCACATTGCTAGAAAACTCAACGTATCCCTGCTACGTTGAAGTCTCTTCTGGGATAAAGTTGAGTATTATCATATACAAAATATTGCCGATACAGCCGGCCAAGTGCAGCCCAGCTAACTTCTGGCTAGAAGCCGTGCTTATCCAGCCTCTTTTCAAAACTGGGAAGCACCCGGCTTTGCAAATTGGCTGGCTTTGTGTGGCATCTAGCTGGAAGTTAGCCGGGCTGCATTTGGCCGGTGGCATTGGCAGCATTTTGCAGATGATAATACCTGATTTCATCCAGAATGAAACTTCAATGCGGCAGGGATAAGTCAGGTTTTTTAGCAATGCGGTAAATTTCCTAGACTTCACTGTCAGGTTGCAGCACCAGCTGCAGCAAATAATGCAAATGAGTTTTTTGTGGGTTTTTGGGGCTATGTGGCCATGTTCTAGAAGAGTTTATTCTTAATGTTTCGCCAGTATCTGTGGCTGGCATTTTTAGATCAGATTCACTGAAGACGCCAGCTACAGATGCTGGTGAAACATCAGGAACAAACTCTTCTAGAACATGTCCATATAGCCCCTCCCCAAACCACAAAAAACTATGGATGCCAGCTATGAAAGCCTTCGACTTCACAATGCAAATGAGGCTTGAGATGAAAAAAGAATGGGAATCTACTTTGGCCGATCCTACTGTGGCTATCTGTGCCTTCCTACAATAGGCAAGGTAAACAGGAGCTGCCTCCAGAATCCTTTACTAACCATGTGCCGAGAGCAATGGGAGAGCAGACCAATCTGCTTTTAGTATCTCCCCCCAGCATGTTAACTGACACAGATCTAAAAGTTTGGCCACCAAAATGAAAATAGTAAGAACAGTGGAGGCTGGTGAAATGAAATTTTGGAAGAAGTTTTCATGTGGTCTCTGAAAGGTTTGTAATACTTTTCCCCCCCACACACGCAAGGCTAACCTGCCTTGGTTGTTTCATTTCACATGTGCATATTGTTTACTGAAACGCACTGAGAGCCAGCGTGGTGGTGTGGTTTGAGAGTTGGACTATGACTTTGGAGACCATGGTTTGAATCTCTGTTTGGCCATGGAAACCCCCTGGGTGACACACTCTTAGCCCTAGAAAACCCCATGATAGGTCTGCTTTAGGGATGCCCTAAGCTGGGAATGACTTGAGGGCACACAACAACAACAAAACATCTTGAACTACTCTTCTTCTTTTTTTGTGGTTCGGGAACCTATCCTTCTTCTTTCTATTTCAACCTATTTCAACCACTGGCACCAAAGTGTACGTTAAAAAAATACACATGCCCATGCGTGTGTAAGGAAGGCCAACTGTACTATTAAACCATAGGGAAACCAGATAGGAGCTGTGATATATCCATTTCAAGTTTACACCATCCCTTAGGGATGAAGGGGAAAATGTTTCAAGCTGCACAAATGGAGATCAGGTAGAAGTAGTGATAGGAAGCATCTAATTAGGGGAATTTCTGAATTTAGCTCAAATTGCTGGGAGGGAGGGTCCTAACAACACCCTCGCGGGACCATCTCCTGTGATGTATACAAGAGTCCACAAGAATCCCTTGAGAGACGACGCTGAGACGGACTGTTCCAATTAAGTCCAAATATTTATTAAAAGGGGGAAACAAAACACGCAGCAAAGGGGCATTCACACACACACGCAATTCTCAATGAAAGTCAAGGAGGGAAATCGGGAGAGAGTTGAGAGAGGCAAATTTACGGGAGATACTTACTTCCGAAGGCTTCTTTGGGAAGCCAATGTAGATGATGAAAGGACATGGCTGCCGAAACGTGGGAGTAAATGGCCGAGGGAGCTAAAATCAGAGTTCGGTCTGACATGAAGCCAGGCTGTACAGTGGTACCCCGGGATACGAATGCGCCGCCTTACGAAATTTCCAGGTTACGAAAAAAATCCATTAAAAAAAACTGTTCCGGGTTACGAAGGTTATTTCGGGTTACGAAAAAAATTTTGG
>NW_024817076.1:0-2119 GCF_019175285.1 Sceloporus undulatus | reverse complement strand
GATATACATACATATCTGTATATTCACATTCACACACATACACACATACATATATTCCCAAAAAATGAGTTGCTCTGAAAGTGAAAGAACCACCGAAAAGAAATGGGGGAAAGTTGCAGCGCTGTATCATGGGAACTTTGCAACCCGGGGGGTTTGAGGTGGTGTAGCAGAGCAGAAGCAAAGTTGCATTCCACACCAGACCAATTCGGAGTGAAATCGAAGTGAGCTTGGAAGCGAATTCTGTGAATGCACTTTTTTCCAAATTCATCAAAATGAGGAGTCACTTTGGAATCATGGTGGAAGCTCCGCCCATAGAAAGGAATCGCGTCTGATAACACATTCACGTTATGATGCGAATTCGCACCATTGGACCCACAGTCACCCCAGATCTGAGCTGCAAAAAGCTCCAAAAACCTCAGTGTGATAAACATCACTGTCTGAAATGGTACCTCCTACCAAAAAATGTTGGTTAATGACCTGTTCGTCACTCAGGTATGTGTTACAATTTATTAATCATCCAATTGTGACAAAACTCTGTGAGTGTAACGTTACGCTCTGTCTCCTTGAGGGTGGATCTTGGGTGCTACTTCCCAATAATTGGATCACTTTTGGAAGATCTCCTCCAGAAAAGTAAGGTTTTCAACCTGGCCATGCTTGCAGGTCTGGGGGGCGGATTGTGGGAGTTTTAGACTGAAGGGGTAAATTCTCCAATATAGCCTTCCTGGGGGTGCAGCCAAACTACAAAAACAATGCAGTTTGATATCATTTTAACTGCCAAGAAGCCTTCTCTGCAAGACAGTGCTTTTGTCCCAGGATCCCACAGGTTGGGGCCATGGCAATTAAAGTGGTGTCATGGATTACCTGCAGTGTGGTTGCACCTTAGGAGTGGGATTCTGGTCATTGTAGCCTGCTCCAAAGTAACTTTTCCAAAACTTGCTCCTATCCCAGGAACAAACTTGACCCTTATGGTCATTGGTTGGCATTCTGTATTGCAGTTACAGCTTATTTTTAAAATTTAAATCAAATGATTAAAATTTTGCAGTTACAGATACATAAAGTAAAGTTCAAGATTCATAACTGCGCCATATTCACCACAAATGTTATCCCAATCATACTTTACCAGGCAATAAACAATAACAAAACCATTCTGGTCCCAAGCATTTCAGATATGGGAGACTCAACCTGTAGTTGTAGTAGTAGAGGCAGCAACAGTGGTAGTAGTAACATATACATAACTAAATGAAGTTCACTACACTGACACATATTCTACACCTCTTACTTAGTTATGCATATGTAACTAAGTTGGTGGAGTAGAATATGGCCTATTTTTGTGTCTTGCATTTTCTTTTGAATGCCTCTCTACCACCCTCAGATGTCAAGCGCGGACTCGTCTTCTTCTTTCTTTGGTTATGAAGCCACCTCAACAGGAATGCTTGGATGGCATCAAAATAGATGTCTTTTTCAGTGCCAGGGAAAGACTGTTTGTCCAGGTGTTCCACCACAGTCAGAAGTTGGTTTTAGCATTTGATGACTTTGCTGGGGTTTCATCATCTGGTTAAAGCTTACTGCTTTCACAATATTACCCTATTTTGTTTATTTCTTTGCATTTTTTTTCAAGAAAAAAAAAGTTTCATCCAGGTTCACCAATCCAGAAATGGAAGGTTATGGCAACCTCAGTTTATGGAAGAACTCAATCTGGGCACCAGTATTCAAGAAAGATATTGACACTCCAGAACATGTTCAGAGCAGGGCAACCAAGATGGCCAAAGGTCTGGAAATAAAATTGTGTGAGGATCACTTTAGGGAGCTGGGTATGTTTATCTTGGAGAACAGAAGACGTAGGGGTCATTCCCACTGGCCTATAACGCTGGTCAGGATGCGAATCATGGGTGCATCGTTTCCATTTGAGCTCAAATTCGACCCACAGTGCTCCGATATCGTTCCCATTGAGATTTGGATCTCAATCGATTTATCTAGGAAAACCTGAATTATTAGGTCGATAAATTGGTTTAAAAAAACAGTGGTTTTAAAGCAAGTTTTCTTTTGCCTCTGTAGTCTGATTCGCGGCATCCGAATGGGAACGACAAGGGTGTCTGATTTGGGAACCTGGAGATGGGAG
>NW_024817075.1:0-2119 GCF_019175285.1 Sceloporus undulatus | reverse complement strand
CAATCCTATTATGAGGCTTTCTTGACAAGATTTGTTCAGAGGAGGTTGCCCTTGCCTTCCCCTGAGGCTGAGGGCATGTGACTTGCCCAGGGTCACCCAGTGGGTTTCATGGCTGAACTGGGAACTGAACCTTGGTTTTCAGAGTCATAGTCGGACACTCAAACCACTACTACACCATGCTGACTCATTATTTTAATACTCTCCTGGAATAAGAGTTGAAGACCTAGTGAGGACAGAAAAAGATCCCTTTTCCAAGCAGCCAAGGAGAGGGACACAAGGACAGACATGGGTACATGTGGTCAGCAGCAGCCTTCAGTGGCTTTCTTCATAGGGCAGGGGGTTAGTAGTTTGAGAGATGGGTGTTTAAACCCTACAGGGAACAGGGGACAACATTCTCCTCTGGCACACTTAGAAAACAAAAGATGTCCTGCTGGAACAGAAAGGATGCTTCTGAAACTTGAACTCAGGCTGCAGATACCTCAGAATGATTCTTTAATCATTGAGTCACAGCAGCAAACTGGGGATACATGGGACACAGCATGGAGCATTTATTGTCTCATCTCATCCATCTACCACATCCAGTCATAGACCCAATAGAGGATCCCTTGACAAATTCAAAAGCTCATGTTTGAATGCTTTAGATCTTTGATTCAAATTTGGGCTACAATTCAGAGCCTAGAAATACAGTCATACCTCCATATTTGATATTTGCAGATTTTATTATTCACTGATTTCATTAATATGTTCTCTCTAGGACTGTCTAGGTCCTCCAGTGCAACTCTGTGGTCAACTTTAACTAAAGGTTGCACTGAAAGACCATTTGTAGCTACTCCAGTGCCATGTTGGACATTGACCACAGAGTTGCACTGGAGGACCTAGAGATTCCTAGAGAGGTGTCCTCTCAGGTAAAAACAGTGTTTTTGTTATTTGCCGTTTTTCCATATTCATGGGGGTCTTGTTCCCCTAACCTTAGCAAATATGGAGGGACAACTGTATTACTTTTTCCAACTGCAGATCCCAGAACCACCCAGCCAAGCAGCCACATTCTGAGCTAAGAACAGATATGGTATCTGTAATTGAGAGCTAGCATACCAGCCTAAGCTGGCAAAGGGCAGTTTTAGCCATCCTAACCGCCACATCTGCTGAGTCCTGAAGAACCTGCAGGCTGTGAACTGAGCCTTCCAGGGCATTGCTGGCATATCCAGTATTCTTTGTGGCACCACCACTATGCTAGGAGCAGCTTCCACTGTTGCATAACTGCCATTTGTGGAGCTTTTGTGAGCACAGGAAACTGCCTGGATCAAATCAATTAATAATCCCATGAGTAGCCAAGCACTGCAAATGGTTCAGCGATGTACAGAATGTGGTGTAGGATGGATCAGATGCCTGTAAGAGAGGGAGTTGTGTAGACCATAGGGAAGGAGCAAATAAGAACCAGTGACTGGAATGTATTAACCCCTTGGACAAGGAAGGAGGGAGAGAGGTGAACTAGTGCTACCTGAGTCCATAGCCCTCTGAGGTAATATATTCCACTTTTGAACAGTACATAGGACAGTACGAAGAACAAGAGAGACCCTCTCACAGCAGCAGGCATTTGCTGCATACTGTGGAGCTGCGGACAAGTCTACATAGGGCCCAGCAAAAGCAATGTTCGAACACAAGAGACACTCCAGACTGGTTTAGCCAGAAAAATCAGCAGTAGCAGAACACTTTATAAACCATCCTGGCCATAAAGTACTTTTTGAAAACACTGAAATTCTGGACCATGCCAACAACTATCAGGTCAGAATGCACAGGTAAGCCATTGAAATCCACAAACACCTGGACAACGTCAACAGGAAAGAAGAAACTCTGAAAGTAAACAAAGGGTCCAAACAGACAGGCCAAAATAAAGCTGCTTCAGGTCACTTTGGAGGTATGCTGTTTAAATGATGCATGCATTGTAAGAGGCCGGAAGCCATGCCAAAGCTAAGGACTGGAGCGCAACTTTGGTGCAGCTTCTGGCCGCCTACAATACATGCATCATTTAAACAGCATACCTCCAAAGTGACCCGAAGCAGCTTTATTTTGGTTTGTCTGTTCAGGCCCAAAGTTTGGCTACCAGTCCTGAAAAACACCA
>NW_024817074.1:0-2119 GCF_019175285.1 Sceloporus undulatus | reverse complement strand
GCCACAGACACTGACCCCCGCCTTCCCCGACCCTTGGCTGCTCAATTAAACCCAGATGAGGACGATTAATAACCCGAGGTAATGACAATAAGTCGGGCATCACACGCCCGAGCGCCTCGGCTGAATGAGGGGGGAAGCCGGCACGAAAGGGGCCGCCAAGAAAGAAAGGCGTCGTCGGCTCTTTTCAAGGGCTTGGGCCGGCCTCCTCTTTTCTTCTGGCCGTTCCCCAACACAACAAGCGGCCTTTGGCGTCTCCTCTCAGGCCGCCTCCCTTTCAACTGGACGGCGCCGGCGCCACGCAGCTCCAGTTTATGGAGAGAGGAGGAGGTTTGCCCCCCTTGCCTTCCCCTGAGGCTGAGAGGGTGCGACTTGGCCAGGGTCGCCCAGTGGGTTCCCTCGACGCCGAGAAGAGGGCAGAGACAGGCAGCCAACTTCCCTCATGGAGAGAAAGGGCTCAAATAAAAGACAGTCCAAAATAAAGCTGCTTCGGGGTCACTTTGGAGGATGCTGTTTAAATGACACACGCATCTGAAGAGAAGCTGCGCCAAAGCTGCACTCTAGTCCTTAAAACGAGTGCAGCTTTGGCACAGCTTCCAGCCTCTCAGGATGCATGCGTCATTTAAACAGCATACCTCCAAAGTGTCCCGAAGCAGCATTAATTTGGCCTGTTTGCTTGGGCCCAAAGAAGCACAGAGCCCCCGACATGCAAGATAACTGAACGTGGGAATGGGAAGCCAGGGCCAGAACGGAGTCTTGGCGCTTTTTGTTTTGGGTCCAGGCCTCCTTCCCTCTTGTTGGCACTTGGCTGCTGAAGAGGCCGAGTAAAGAGGGGCGGAGGTGTATTCCATCTCTATGTTTTTCCCTTTTTAAATAAAAGATGGGAAAAGCCTTCTTCTTATCCTTTTAGTCTCAACCAAGAGACTTTCCTCCAAACAATTAATCTGGAGAAAAGACGGTTAAGAGGGGATATGATAGCCCTGTTTAAATATTTGAAGGGATGTCATATTGAGGAGGGAGCAAGCTTGTTTTCTGCTGCTCCAGAGACTAGGACCTGAAGCAATGGATGCAAGCTACAGCAAAAGAGATTCCACCTCAACATTAGGAGGAACCTACTGACAGTAAGGGCTGTTCGACAGTGGATCACACTCCCTCAGAGAGTGGTGGAGTCTCTTTCCTTAGAGCAGGGGTAGGCAACCTGCAGCCCGCGGCCGGCGAGGCCTTGGGACCGGCCCCAGCCCAGTCCTGCCACCGATTGCCGCCGGGGTCTTTGGGGGGCTATTGTCTATAGAAACCTCAGAAACATGCATTTATATTAACATTTAAAAAAAAAAACAGCAAATTTTTTCGCGTGTCCTCCGTTTTTTAAAAAAAGTGTCTTCCATTTGAAAATTTTGTCCTACATTTGTCCTGGTTTATTTATATATTTAATTTTTAAAAAAAATTATTTATTTTTTGGCTTCGGCCCCCCCCCAGTTGTCTGAGGGACAGCAACCCGGCCCCCGGCTCAAAAAGATTGCCTACCCCTGCCTTAGAGGTCTTTAAACAGAGGCTGGATGGACATCTGTCAATGAGGATGCTTCGATTGAGAGTTCCTGCATGGCAGGGGTTGGACTGGATGGCCCTTGCGGTCTCTTCCAACTCTATGATTCTATCATTTGCCCTCAGTAAGAGGTGGAAATGTCAGATTTTGTTTGGAATAGGCATCTATTTATGTGTCAGTTCTTAAGTCAAATCTGCCCTTGCACTGGAACTGAACCAGCTGTGCTCTTCTTGGGTCCCATCAAATCACGTTTAAGCTGGTGTCTCCTGAAATAGCCACTAGCTTTAACTATTTGTAAATGCCCTGGCAGGACTTTATTTTTCCCTTAAGCTTGAAAAAAATATGTCAGAGCAGGGTAACATACAGCCCCCTGTGAAAGCCCTGCCTGCTCTGCTTCTGAATGGGAATTTAAAGTGGGACAAAGAAAAGGCAGCTCCCACACACAGAGAGACACACACCTGTAAGGTGTTTTGGGTGTGGAAATTCACTGCCACACAATGACTGGAAGGATGTTTTTCTAAAAGAAGTAGGAAGTGTTCAGGAGAAAAACATCCTTCCAGTCATTTTATCCCCAGAGGG
>NW_024817073.1:1785-2119 GCF_019175285.1 Sceloporus undulatus | reverse complement strand
CCCTCCAAGTATCCCAAATGGGACACTTGGATGGCAGGGAAAGGTCCATGGGGAGGGAGGCACTGAGGCTGCCCTGTTCCTTTCCTCTCCACTTACTCTTCCTGCCCTCCAAGTGTCCCAAACGGGGCACTTAGAGAGCAAGGAAAGGTCTGTGGGGAGGATGGCAGGGAGGATGCCCAGACCCCTTCCTCTCCACTTACTCTTCCTGCCCTCCAAATGTCCCAAACGGGGCACTTGGAGGGCAAGGAAAGGTCCGTGGTGAGGGAGGCACGGGGGCTGCCCAGCCTCCTTCCTCTCCACTTACTCTTCCTGCCCTCCAAATGTCCCAAACGGG
>NW_024817073.1:0-1775 GCF_019175285.1 Sceloporus undulatus | reverse complement strand
ATACTTAAAGGGCAGGGAAAGGTCCATGGGGAGGGAGGCAGGGGGGCTCCCCAGCCACCTATCTCTCCACTTACCTTTCTTGCCCTCCAAGTGTCCCAAACGGGGCACTTGGAGGGCAGGGAAAAGTCTGTGGGGAGGAAGAGAGGGGGCCTGCCCATTCCTCTTCTGCCCCATTTGCCTTTCCTCACCTGCAAAGGGCTCCAGAGAGCCAATTGGGGTGAAGAAAGGTCCGGGAAGAGGAGGACCAGGGCTGTGCTCATAGTTCAGCCCCCTCATGGGACTTTGCTGACCCCCAGCTGTCTATGAGAGACAGTTGGGGGCCAGGAAAAAGGCGGGGGAAGCCCCGCCTAGAGAATGGAAGCTCCGCTCTTGGAGGGTGGAAGCCACATCCCCTGGGCCTGAAGCCCCGCCCCAGCACGCAGCCCCATCCTGAGGGGCCAGAAGCCCCGCCCGCTGGCACCTGAACCTAATAATGTTCGCCATCATTGTGCTATGATTTTAGGAGAAATTCATACTTAGCTCAAAGGAAAGATTAGCGCAACAGTGACCTCAGGATTCATCCCAAGTATACCAGGCCGGGAAACACACAGAACTCCAGAGGCATTTCAAATAGGTTTTTGTGTTTTATTTAGGTGGAAAGTAAAACACACACACACATACATATATGTGGTGACGCGTGCACACACACACAAACTAGGTAACAAAGGTGGGAGTGGTGAATAGTGTGAGGCTTTGCTAATGGTAATACCCTAGATCAGTGATGATGAACCTTTTAGAGGCCGAGTGCCCAAACTGCAACTCAAAAGCCACTTATTTATAGCAAATTGCCATATCCCTCTGGCTTTCTCTCTGGCAAAATCTGTGCTGGGGTGATGGCACACTTGCCCGCAGAGAGGGCTCTGAGTGCCACCTCTGGCACGTGTGCCATAGTTTCGCCATCACTGACCTAGATGGATCTCGAATCCATTTGCTGCGGGTCCAGGATGGGGAGAGAAGGCAGTAACTTCAATGGCAAGTGGGGCTGGCGAGTGTAGAGAGGTGTTTTAGCAATGTAAATCAACAGAGGGTCTGTCTGCAACTGGACTGACGCTGAAGAACAGCCCGTTGGGGCTGATATTTATACTGAAATTGTTGCTTAGGGGCAGAAACTGAGCATTCGAAAAGGTTTAAATTGCTTTAGAAAGTTTTTTGTGTGGGGAAAGAATTGTCTGAAACTGAATTAAATGAAATGGGTGCTTGATGGAAATACTTCAGCCAAAAAGGATTATCACACCGGCTCTTAGGTCCTTCTTGGCTCTGAATTCTGGTCCCATTCAAAGCCAATGTATAGCACAGTCTGAAGGCGACCTCCCAGAGTTCAATAATAATCCAGCAAGAACAGAAGCAAATCTCCAGATATAGGCATTGGCAATGCATTAACCACTCTCCACATTTAAAAATGACTCACAGACACAGTTGATTTCCTCCAAGTCCTTGGAGGTTCTTTAGCTTGAGTTGCAATAGAAAACAAATATGTACAGCTCTCCTCTCTGACTTCCATCAACTTCACAATCTCTTGTACACCCAACTCCAACCCACATCAGTCCACATGTGAGCTGTATACTGTATTGGTTGTGAGTCATCTCCTGGTGCCACACAGCATGAAGCATCCTCTGCAGTTAGCTTGCATCATGCCATGTGCTCTGACTCAACACTCGATGGCAGTCTCACAGGAAATGATGCCACTTTTCAATCCAAGTATTTTTACATATATTTATTGGAATATTTTTCAACTG
>NW_024817072.1:1571-2119 GCF_019175285.1 Sceloporus undulatus | reverse complement strand
AGAGGAATACCTTGTTAATCTAAATGAATTTAAGTCTCCAGGACCAGATGAACTCCATCCAAGGGTATTAAAAGAACTGGCAAATGTAATATCGGAGCCATTAGCAATAATCTTTGAGAACTCCTGGAAAACAGGAGAAATCCCAGCAGACTGGAGGAGGGCAAACGTCCCCATCTTCAAAAAGGGAAAAAAAGAGGATCCCAACAATTATCTTCCAGTTAATCTGACATCAATACCAGGAAAGATTCTGGAGCAGATCATTAAACAGAGAGTCTGTGAACACCTAGAAAGCAATGCCATAATCACAAAAAGTCAACACGGGTTTCAGAGAAAGAAGTCATGCCAGACAAACCTTATCTCTTTCTTTGATAATACCAGCTTGTTAGATGAAGGGAATGCTGTGGATATAGTATATCTTGATTTCAGTAAGGCCTTTGACAAAGTTCCCCATGATGTTCTTGCAAACAAGCTTGTAAAATGTGGACTAGACAAGGCAACTGATACATGGATTTGTAATTGGTTGACCGACCAAACGCAAAGGGTGCTCA
>NW_024817072.1:975-1471 GCF_019175285.1 Sceloporus undulatus | reverse complement strand
GAGCAGATCATTAAACAGAGAGTCTGTGAACACCTAGAAAGCAATGCCATAATCACAAAAAGTCAACACAGGTTTCAGAGAAAGAAGTCATGCCAGACAAACCATATCTCTTTCTTTGATAATACCAGCTTGTTAGATGAAGGGAATGCTGTGGATATAGTATATCTTGATTTCAGTAAGGCCTTTGACAAAGTTCCCCATGATGTTCTTGCAAACAAGCTTGTAAAATGTGGACTAGACAAGGCAACTGCTACATGGATTTGTAATTGGTTGACCGACCAAACGCAAAGGGTGCTCAATAATGGCTCCTTTTCATCCTGGAAAGAAGTGACCAGTGGGGTCCCACAAGGCTCTGTCCTCGGGCCAGTTCTATTCAACATCTTTATCAATGTTTGAAGGACAAAATTGGGGGAATACTTATCAAATTTGCAGATGGCACCAAATTAGGAGGAGTAGCTAATACTCCAGAGGACAGGATCAAGATTCAAAATGACCT
>NW_024817072.1:0-875 GCF_019175285.1 Sceloporus undulatus | reverse complement strand
GGGGGGGCACCTGGCTTAAGGAGACAACATGTGAAAGGGATCTACGAGTCAAGTAGACCACAAGTTGAACATGAGTCAACAGTGCGATGTGGCAGCTAACAAGGCCAATGAGATTTTAGGCTGCATCAATAGAGAAGGAGAAGAGAAGGTTAAGAGGTGATATGATAGCCCTGTTTAAATATTTGAAGGGATGTCATATTGAGGAGGGAGCAAGCTTGTTTTCTGCTGCTCCAGAGACTGGGACCTGGAGCAATGGATGCAAGCTGCAGGAAAAGAGATTCCACCTCAACATTAGGAGGAACTTCCAGACAGTAAGGGCTGTTCGACGGTGGAACAAACTCCCTTGAAGTGTAGTGGAGTCTCCTTCCTTAGAGGTCTTCAAATAGAGACTGGATGGCCATCTGTCGGAGAAGCTTTGATTGTGATTTCCTGCATGGCAGGGGGTTGGACTGGATGGCCCTTGTCTTCCAATTCTACGATTCTATGATTGTATGATTTCCTAAGCTATTTTTGGTGATCAAGGAAACATCTACATGCAATTACTTCATGAAAAGTATATTAGACAGTGTGTCCATTTCAGACCTGTATTCTAGCAGTGAGAATATCTACTAGTAATGTCTGTGCTCTGTTTAAATATTAATACAATTAAATAAAAGAAATGCTTTCTCTTTACTTACCTAATGCTAGTGGCAAAGCTGGTATCAGTGAAGAATTAATTGTGCAGTCACAAGGCACAATAACACAACATACCCTCCATTTGTCTCAATTTGGCAGGAACAGTCTCAGTTAATTCCCTGTTATCCCTGTACGTGTTCCAGTTTTTATCTTTGAAATATTGGCATGTATGACATAATATTTATATTTATTGGAAGTAA
>NW_024817071.1:0-2119 GCF_019175285.1 Sceloporus undulatus | reverse complement strand
TTGTTGTTGTTGTTGTTTTTGTTGTTGTTTATTTCTCTAGCACTGTAAATGTACACAGTGCTTTACATACAAAAAATCAAATCAATAAAAATATAAAACCTACCAATGGCGTACAATCTACAAAATACATATAAAAATAGGTAGTAATATGAAATAGAATTAGTTAAAAAAGCAGACAACAATTAAAACATCAACATTCACTATCTAGTCAAATACCAGATAAATATTCACACAGTGCTTGGGAACACTTCCCTGAACAGGACAGTCTTCAACTCAGATTTAAAAGTCGTCAAAGAAGTGATGACCCATGTTCATGGGGGAAGAAGGTTCCAGAAGTGAGGGGCATCAAGTGAAAAGGGACGAATCTGGGATGGGGCAGTGGAGATCCTAGGCTGGGACAGCAAACCTTGACTACTAGAATGGAGGATACGAGTGGGAATGTAAGGAGAAAGGAGATCAAATAAATAAAGAAGGGCCAGCCCATGCAGGGCTTTAAAAGTAAACAACAGAAGCTTGTACTGGATATGGAAGGGAAAGGGGGGCCAGTGAAGGGATGATAATAAAGGAGAAACATGGTCAAAGTGACGTGCAGATGTGAGGATGCGTGCCACTGAATGCTGAACAGAAATTAAAGGACGAAGATGAGAGAGAGGAAGCCCTGCCACAAGGAGGTTGGACCAGAGTCTTGGCAGTGGAGGTTGAGAGAAATGGACGGATTTTGGCAATGTTGTAAAGAAAGAATCCACAGGCTTTGGCTGTGGCCTGAATGTTTGGGATAAGGCCTTGTAGGAGACTCTTGGACTTTTAAAAATAATTTGATAGCTGGTTGCATTGTCTGAACTGGGGTTAATCGCTCTTGTTGTCACCTTCTTCTTTTTGTTCTGTTGGGATTATGATGTCTTCCCCTTAGAATTGTGACTCACAACAGTTTACAGCTTAAAAGAGCAATGCAGTTAAAAACATGCACACAATAAGTATTGAAATTTAAATCTTAACTTGTTTGTTTGAAACAATCTAGCTTCCGACCATGGATTATGGAACGAGTTTGTTTTAATATTAACCACCGGTAGTTAGCTTGAACAACACAAGAAATCTGTGGTTAATCCAAACTGGAAGCAAAAGCTTCCAGGCTGCTTCATGCAGCTCAAACACATGCACATAAAATTCCCAGGAGAAAATTCTAGGATCATCCCTCATCCCCATTATAATGGCTTAGTTAAGACCCCTGAATACAGCACCCAAGTTAAGGGTGCTTTTTTAAGTAACAAAAGACAACTGTGGACAAAAATATCTGGACCTTTTAGAGTCTGAGCACTATAAATAAAATGCCGAACATCACATTTTACTGTAGTTTCCTATTGGATCAAGACACTAGAAAGATATCTCGGTGGCTGCCCCTAGACTCTGGAACTCTCTACCCAGGGAGATCAGAATGGTCCCTCCTTGATGGCCTTCTGCCAGCAGGTGAAGACCTACCTATTCACACAGGCAATTAAGGAATTGCTTTAAGGACAGGCTGGGATATTGGACCATTTTAAAAATTTGTTACAGTTTTCCCCCCTCTTATTTATAGATTTATCTTTTTAAAATATGTCTTATTCTTTTAATAACTATTTGTTTTAATATTGTAATAATTTAATTTATTTTAATGTACTTATTAATAATAATAATTTTAATTTAATTTTTTATGTTTTTAATTGTACTGTTTTTAATGCTGTGAAGCCGCTTTGAGTCCCAGTCCTGGGAAAAGAGTGGGATACAAATAAATATAATAAATAAATAAATAAATAAATAAATAAAATATTGCATCTGTAGGGATCTAGCATATGTTCTAGATTCCCATTATGTCCCTTCTGAAACATACTCATTTTTCAAAATTATATATATTTATAACTCTATCAAATAATAGATACATCTATTTCCCACATATTCTTAAAGTATGCCCTCACTCAATAATTATGATTCCTTGCTTCTGGTAAGCTCTAGAAATGTAGTTGTAAACTAAGATGCTTATCACACTATACTCTTATAGTGCTACTATTCCACTTTGAGTGCTCTAGCTGCCTCCTGTGGCATTCTGGGATTGGCAGTTTTAAGGAGGGGTATTTAGAATTCTCAG
>NW_024817070.1:0-2119 GCF_019175285.1 Sceloporus undulatus | reverse complement strand
TTTTTTTAACATTTTCAAACCGTGGATGCTTGAATCTGTGTACAGTGGGACCTTGGTATCCACTGGGGTTTGGTTTCAGGACCACCACCCCTGCCATGGATACCAAAATCAAGTTCCATTATACAATATATAATGGTACAGTCAGCCCTTCTTATACACGGATTTGTTATACACGGATTCAAGCATACACGGTTTGAAAATGTTCCAAAAAAGTATACATTTCAATGATCAAACCTTGATTTTCCATTTTTTATAAGGGACACCGTTTTGCTCTGCCATTATATTTAATGGGACTTGAGCATACACGGATTTTGTTATACACAGGGGATCTTGGAACCAAACACCAGCGTATCACAAGGGTCCACTGTATAGTAATATGATGTTTCTTACATAAAATGCAAAATCAAACTTTGCTTTTTGGAATAAAAAATATTTTTAAGCCATGAATGGTTGAATCCATGGATAAAGAGGGCTGACTGTACTTGCCAGTGCCAACAAGGAGCCTGGTTTCCAAGTGACAAGTTGTACATTGTTGTATTATCAGGTTAATATCTGTATGTCAGGGTGTATACAGTCACTCACTGACTTGCTTAATTGTTGAATCCTAGAATTGGAAAAGACCACAAGGGCCACTCAATCCAACCCACTGCCATGCAGGAATACACAATCAAAGCACTGCCAACAGACAGCCATCCAGCCTCTCTTTAAAAACCTCCAAAAAAGGAGACTCGACCACCCTCCAAGGCAGTGCATTGCACTGTTGAACAGCTCTTTTTGTCAAAGACATTCTTTCTAATGTTTACATGGAATCTCTTTTCTCGTCAGTTTAATTCATTGCTCAATATACTAGTCTCTGCAAAAAACAAACTTGTTCCATCCTAGTTATGTTTTTAACTTTTATACAGTATGTTTATGTAATTTTATACTAGTTGATTTTAATTGTCTTTCACATTTTTACTGTAATGATTTTAAATGGGTTTCTTTCTGGGAGAAAGGTGGCATAAAAATGAATGAATAAATAAATAAAATTCTCAATATAACATACTTTCAAATATTTAAACATAACTATCACGTCACATCTTAACCTTCTCTTCTTAAGGCTAAACATACTCAGCTCCCTAAACCGATTTTCATAGGGCATGGTTTCAAGACCTTTCACCATTTTTGTCACCCTCTTCTGGACACACTCCAGCTTTTCTTCAGAATCCCCGTTGCCTCTCTGATGTTTTTCTGTAGCTTGCCTCCTGGGAAAAGTAAATTCAGGCACAGTCTATTAGTCCTACATCTTTCACAGTGATGATCAAGCACAAGGGATTCATATATTCAACTGACCTGCAATTTCTAGCTTTCTCATTCATTGGTCTAGATGCCAGCCTAGCCAATTTGATTTCCTGGGGACAACTCTATTCTTAATGATGTGGTGCTACTCAAAATAGGTGGCCCTTTAATTCTGCTGATGAGAAGAATTTCCAGAAAAGGAAGAAGCAGTTGTTCCCGGCACCTCCTTCACATCTTATAGCCTAAGAAGCAGTGTGTTAGGGGCCACTTAGCCATCATTCCAATGACATCCTTTTGCTTTCTGCCACTGAAGTGTGTGGGTATCATTTACACTCATCCCTCCATATTTGCGGCTTTGATATTTGCGGCTTTGATTATTCCTGGATTTGATTAGTATGTTATCTCTAGGAATATCTAGGTCCTCCAGTGCAACTCTATGGTCAAATTTAATTAAAAGTTACACTGAAAGACCTAGAGATTCCTGGAGAGAATACTCTACTAGGCCTTTGTGGCTCCTCCAATGCAACTCTGTGGTCCGTGTCTGTCAGATATTGACCACAGAGATGCACTAGAGGACCTAGAGATTCCTAGAGGGGTGTCCTCTCAGGTGTAAAACATGGTGTTTTTGTTATCTGTGGTTTTTCCATATTCACGGGTGTCTTGTGTCCCTAACCCTAGCGAATATGGAGGGACAAGTGTATTTCAGAAAATAAAAACACTGCTTTTGGGGATATAGCTGCTGTTGAAGGAAAGACTGGACTCTCCTCATACTGAATGATTCAGTCCTTGCTGGTTCAGTCCTTGCAGTATCAGAGTTGTCCATTATAATAATAATAATAAT
>NW_024817069.1:0-2119 GCF_019175285.1 Sceloporus undulatus | reverse complement strand
AGTCACACAACTGTGAAGATGTGAGATATTGGTTGCTCTGAAACTGGTGTGTTTCCATTTTTTAAAAATGGATGCAATTGCTGTGAGAGTGGGGCTTGCGTGGCAGTATCCACCTCCAAAGCAAAAACAATCAATCAACCCAATATGCTGTATTGAGTCACAAACTGACATGTCTGAGTGGACCCACACTTCAGCCCCATACAACAACTGGGGCAATAGCTTACTCTTGTAGAGCTCAAGGCATGGCAAATCAAACCTACCGCTAGAATGTACTGTGTATTGAAAAATAGCATTAGCTATTGTATTAGCTGCAGCTGCAGTAGGTTTCAAGCGTGTAGACCAGCATCCAAAGTCCTTAGGTATTTATAATGACTAACTTGCTCAAATTGTTGGTTATTTAACTGCCATTGATATCTCTGCCTTCACCTTAACACCAAGATTTTAGTTTTTGAACAATTAACCTTGAGAAATTCTTTTTCATAATCTTATCCTGGAGTCCTCAAAAGCCTATACAATACCACTAGTGCAAGAAATAAAATAAAATAAGGATGGCATCATCAGCATATGATAAGATAGGGATATCTTTCTCCTTCAAACAAAGGAAGAAAAAGATTGCATCTAATAGAGAAGAGATTATACTATTAATATAGAAATTAAATAAAAGAACAACTTTTAGGCAGCCTTGACAAACACCCTTATTGACAGGGATGGCTTCTCAGAAACTGCCATTTGAAACCGTAAGCTGCCTTTGGTGCTTCTCAGAGAGTTAGTACATAAAAGAAAATAAAGAAATATTGCACCACACATTCCATATTTAGGCAAATCAGTCAAGATCTACCGTCATTCTAGGTTCACAGATTCTTCAGTGAAATGGGTTATCTGGATTTGTTTCAAAGTGCTTTTAATTCTGCATTTGTAATGGAAATTACTTTGAAATGATGTCATATGGAAGAAGGAGCAATCATGTTTCCCGCTGTTCCAGAAATTAGGACATGGAGCAAACTAGAAGAAAAGAAATTCCACCTAAATATTGTTACTAGCCTTCCGCCACCCCTAGTATTCCTTATATATTAGTTTAATATTATAAGGGATGTTTTGATCATTTAGCCACAAAAGGCACCCATTGCAAAGAAATAGCCTTCCTAAATAAGGACATCATTTCCCTCTGGAGGTGACACCTCTTTGTGTGAGACATTTGAATTGATTGGCTGTCATTTCTACATATTTCTGGCCATTCTTCCTGCTGGAATATCCATTTAATCTGCTGAGAAACTGCCACAGGACACATTTTTATAAATATGTCTGTCTGGACACATTCGATTCAGTATCATTTAGGATCAGGCAGGCACTCTGACAGAGTTTCACTTGACTCCTCAGTATGGCTGTCTGACCTCACATTTCTAGATAGTGGCCTGAGCCACTCCTAAGTCACTGATAATCAAACCAGATGTACACACACACACACACACACACACACACATTTGTATCAGAGGGGCTGAATGGTGGAGCCTAGTCAAATCCTCTCCTCTCCCACCTCAACTCATCACCAGTCTTGTTTTAAGCTGATTTTTCTAGTCCAACTCTGATAGTGAAGTACACCAACAAGGAGAAGGGTTTAAAGAAAGGAAGTGCATCACAATAAAATGATGAGATTTTGCTCCCCTCCCTGTTGCCTTCCTCTCAGTACCAGATAACACATTATCCCCTGTACAGAATGGATAGGGATGTAAATATTGTTTTAGAGAGCTAGCACAAGAGCTTTTTCTGCTTGATGAGAAAGACACAAAAGGGCCCCCTCTCGTTCCATATATAAAAGTCAACTAGACTGGCAGTTGAATCTTTTCTTCTCAGTGGTGATGAGATGATATCAGCCACACTTGGAGTAAACAGACTAGTGAAATGGCTGTACTCACTGTCTATACAGCTTTCCTTTTGACACTTGTAGCCTGCCTTTTAGCCACATGAAACAACCTACCTGAGAGGTACAGCTACTTTTACCGTGTCTATATTATACCAATCTCCTAGTATGAAACCAGTTCAAATGTCATGGCTCCATTCTTCAGCATCCTGATTTCTATAGTCTAGGGAGGTACTTGGACATCTTTCCTGAAGTTCAAGG
>NW_024817068.1:0-2119 GCF_019175285.1 Sceloporus undulatus | reverse complement strand
CCCCCTGCATATGTAATAAAATGCATTTGAATAATTGAAAAGAATTAAATAGAAAGAGGCAATTTTTAAAAAAGTATTTATTTGTAAAATTATTTCCTTTTTTAAACAGTCTTTTCCAGTAGTACAGTACTCAAAACCAAAGGACAATCTCATTTTGTAAAAGAGTGGATAGCTTTTATAGAAAGAAAAGACTCACATGAGCAATCGATTTTTCAGCTGTATTATATGTTTTTGTGTGTTCACAAGAAGCCTTGCAATTTTGCTTTGGAGGAATGTCACATCTCCACTTAGCATAATTATAAACATTTTGACAGATGGTCATGTTGCTTCCACAGATTGCCTAAAAATGAAAATAAGTAACACTAATGTCATCCGCATTAGACAATAGTCTGTCTACAATCCAATGGAGGAGGCTTGGGACCTTCTAGTCAGATGACTGCAGTGTGTAGTATGTTGGGCTGCCTTTGAAAATGGCTAGGAAGCTTCAAGTGGTTCACAACCAACTAAATTTCGACTTGAATGGCTTGTTTACCTGGAAGTTTGACAGTTTTAAGCTGAGAGAAGAGCTGCTCTGGCTACACCTTCACCACAAAGCCCAGTTCAAAATGCTGCTTGCACACCCTCAAAACTCTCACTGGTATATGACCCGCTTTTGCTTTAACATCATTAGCTAATGTGTGATTCCTTCTGAGGTCAAGTCAAGGAAGGTGTCTCCTCTTCACTTGTAAGAAACTTTCTTCTGAACAAAAGAGCAGGCAGGGAATCATAGAATCATAGACTTGGAAGAGACCTTAAGAGCCATGCAGTCCAACCCTCTGTCATGCAGGAACTCACAATCAAAGTACCTCCAATAGATGGCCATCCAGCCTCTGTTTAATAAACCTCCAAAGAAGGAGACTCCATCACACTCCAAGGGAGTGTGCACTGCTGTCAAACAGTTCTTACTGTCAGGAAGTTCTTCTTAACTATTTCCCCATAATTTGTATCCATTGTTCTGTGTCCTAGTCTCTGTAGCAGCAGAAAACAATTTTGTTCCATCTTCAATATGACGTCCCTTCAAATGTTTAAACAACGCTATCATGTCACATCTTAATCTTCTCTTCTCTAGGCTAAACATATCCAGCTCCCCAAGTCACTCCTCATGTGGCATTGTTTCTAGACTCGTTACCATTTTGGTTGCCCTCCTCTGGACACACTCCAGCTTGTCAACATCGATTCTGAATTGTAGTGCCCAGAATTGGACATAGTACAGTCGGCCCTTCTTATACACGGATTTTTTATACACGGATTCAAGCATACACGGTTTAAAAATGTTCCAAAAAAGTATAAATTTACCTTGATTTTCCATTTTTTATAAGGGACACCATTTTGCCATGTCATTATATTTAATGGGACTTGAGCATACACGGATTTTGTTATACACGGGGGATCTTGGAACCAAACCCCAGCGTATAACAAGGGTCCACTGTATTCCGAGGGAGACCTGGTCAAAGTGGAACAGAGTGGTACTATTACTTTCCTCAATCTAAATGAAGAGGGGCAAGAATCTAAGGATGCTTTTGTGAGTGTGTTGAGTCAAAATTATTTCACTTTCAAATTAGTAGATGGGCTTTCTTGCAGACAAATAATACATATTAGATTTTGCAGCACTTCTCTTCTGTGACAAAGAGCTTTAAGCTAAGATCACATTCCATGCCGCTAGGTAGTGCGGCTGCTTTGCAAATGGGATAGAAATGCCCCTAGGAATGATGCTATATGATGGGGGCAGCTATCGTCCCATCCTGTCCCCATAATACTGGGGACATTACATGCCATGATTCTCAGGGATCTTCTAACCTATTATCAAACTAAACTTTGCTGCCTACTCCTACCTTTAAGAAAACGTGTGTGTGTGTGTGTGTGTGTGTGTGTGTGAGAGTGCTCCAGGGCAACCTTTTAAGCTCTATAAACATCTCTATGCAATGGCGATTATGGGCGGTTGTGTGGTCCAACAACATCTAAAGGATTCCTGAGGTTCTCTGCTTCTGAGATAGACGGTGTCGGGCTAGCTAGGAAGTATGACATGGCATAAGGGTGTTTATGTTGTCACTAAAGAGTTTTACAATAACCATGATAGTAA
>NW_024817067.1:0-2120 GCF_019175285.1 Sceloporus undulatus | reverse complement strand
TCTGTGTCAAATTGAAGTAGTATTCTATAAATCTTGCCAATTAATTTGTTTTTTTCACAGGCCAATATTTTCCCTAACTGAGTTTCTTCTCCCTTTTTGTCAAATCCATATTATTTTTGATCAGTCTTAAATCTTTCTGAGATCTGTCTGTGTGTGAACCAGGTTCCGACCCAACCCTCATCTGCCAGTTTCTCTTTTGTCTTAATTTCCCAATTTCCATTTCGAACTTCTATATAATCTTCATAATTATACCATTTCCCGTCCTTTAACATCTCTTTCCTGAAGAAAGCTTCATGGGGCGAAACCCACCAACTCATCTTTGGTAATATTCTTTCTTTGTAACGGTTCCATACTTTTATTAGGGGGTTTCTAATACAATGATTAGTGAAATCTTTGTTTTGTTTGTATTCTCTGCTCTTATTATTAACAAATTTATTCTAATAAAAAAAATTGGAAAATTTCTCAATATTAAAAAATCAGTGTATGTTTTAAAAACTTATTGTGTGCAAATCTAATAACAGGACAATGAAAATTTTATCATGGAATGTGAAAGGCCTAAACTCACCTCAGAAAAGAAAGAGGGTTTCCCTATTCCTTGAAAGAAATCAGACAGATATTATCTGCCTCCAAGAATCTCACATTAGATCCAAAGATGTAAGATTAATTAAAAATAAAAAATTAGGCAAAGATTATACTTCATCAATTAATAAGAGTAAAAGAGGAGTTATTATATATGTCAAAAACAATATTGAATCAAGAGAAATATTTAATGATAAAGAAGGCCGATACTTGGGGGTTGAAATTTGTTGGAAAGGGGAAAAATATCTTCCAATAGGGATTTATGATCCACAAGAAAACAAAAAACCCATTTACAAAAAGCTTCAGGAAAAATTGGAAGAATTTGACTACCCAAACATAATTATTCTGGGTGATTTTAACGGTGTAATTCAACCTAAAATAGACGGTCAGAAAAACATATAAAGGAAACACAAGGAAAATTACCTCAAAGCTTTTTTGAGTTAATGGAAAATCATAGTTTGATTGAAGTTTGGAGGCACTTGTACAACAATGAGAAGAGCTACACTTTTTTTCCCAGAAAGACACCAATCATTTTCAAGATTAGACATGTTCTTAGTATCACAAAAATTGGCTAAAGAGGTTGAAAAAATTGACGTATTAAATAGAGAAATTTCAGATCACAACCCCATAATCGTACACTTAAAGAATGCCAGGAAAACTAATAATTGGTACTTGAACGAAGACTTACTGAAAGATAGAAAAGTCATTGAAGAATTTACAAAGATGTTTCAGCATTTCATCAATGAAAATAAAGATAAAGAAGTACAATTACCAATGGTATGGGACGCGGGTAAGGCGGTAATTAGAGGCTTTTTTACTCAACAAAATATCAAATTGCAGAAACAGAAGAAACAAAAAGTAACAGAACTAAATGTTCTATTAAAAAAGAAAGAAGAAGACCTGCAAAGATTTCCAAGGGATAAGAAAATTCAAAGGGAAATTAAAATCCTGCAAAAACAGTTGGAATATGAAGTAACAGATGAAGTAAATAGGAAACTCAAATTAGCCAAACAAAAGCATTTTGAGCAGGCAAATAAAACTGGGAAATGGTTAGCTTACAAATTAAGAATAGAAAAAGAGAAAAAGATCATCAATAGAATAAAATTAGAGGGAGAAATAGTGACACAACAAGAACAAATTAAAAAAGCCTTTACTAATTTTTATCAAAATTTGTATGGAGAACACCCAGTGAATCAGGACGAAATGAAAAAATATGTAGCCTCCTCAAAGATAGGGAAATTATCAAGTGAACAAAAAGAATATTTGGACCAACCGATAACAACGCAAGAGGTTTTGGAAGCAATAAACATGAGTAAACCGGGGAAAGCACCGGGCAACGACGGACTAACTGCTATGTTTTATAAAACATTCAAAAGAGAACTTGTGGATATATTAAAAGAAATCATGAATAAGGCCTTGGAAGGAAACCTTCCTAACTCTTGGAAAAAGGCAGAAATAATAATGCTACCAAAAGAAGGAAAAGATATCTTGGAACCTAAGAATTTTCGTCCAATATCTTTGTTAAATAACGACTACAAAAT
>NW_024817066.1:0-2120 GCF_019175285.1 Sceloporus undulatus | reverse complement strand
CATCATATCTAGAGAGTCGCATAAAAGGGATTATCATAGGACCAGGAAGAGCAAATATTTGCCTTCCCTGAGGCTCTTGCCCCCTCCCCAGGTCTGTTGTCCAAGCAGCTTAAGACCACTAAGACAATCAGACAGGGGCATCCAGGTGAAAAGCAAGTAATTAAACACCTTTGTTCTCACCATCAAGCACCTTTGCCAGAAGCAAGATTTTGCCTATAAATATCATCAGATTTGCCTGTTCACTGGGCCAGTCTGGACTTCGGGGGGAAGCTCTGTCCCCTTGAAGCCTGACCTGGCTCCTGGCTCCTGAGTCCTGGCCGGTCATTCCATGGCTGAGCCTCATGCCATCCTCATCATATTCCATTTGGATTCCTGGAGGGAGTCTACATTCTGTTACGTATCACCCCAGTGATGCCTAAAATCCTATTCCATGCTAACCTATACTTTTCCTGAGCCCTGTATGTGTGTGTGTATGCTAGTGAATCGTATGTGTTTTTCCCCTTATAAATAAATTGGTTATTAATTCTAGAAGTCTGTCTCAGCTCCATTTATTGGAATCCCCTGGTCTACTCCGTATACATATCGGGAGACGATTCTGCAAGGGCCGTCGTAGCAGGCCCTCCTTTTGCAATATTTGAGCTAATAACAATAATAATAAAATTCCCCTAAACAGACCCTTGGCTACAATAGTGCCTCACTAAACTACAAATTCAAATATTCTACAGGATGTTGCTTTCACAACTAAACTGTGCTTGAAAGGGATCTAGGACTCCTAGTAGACCACCAGTTGAACATGGACCAACAGTGTGATGCGGTAGCTAAGAAGGCCCATGTGTTTCTAGGCTGCATCAATACAAGAATAGTTTCTAGATCAAGGGAAGTAATAGTGCCACTCTATTCTGCTTTGGTCAGGCCTCACTTGGAATAATCCTGTGTCCGGTTCTGAGCCCCACAATTCAAAAAGGATGTTGACAATTGGAACATGCCCAGAGGAGAGCAACGAAAGTGGTGAAGGATCTGGAAACCATAAAGCTCTATGAGGAATGACTTAGGAAGCTGGGAATTTTTCCTGGAGAAAAGAAGGTTAAGCGTGGATATGATATCCATGTTTAAATATCGGATAGGGTTGTATTGATCATGGAGCAAGCATGCTTTCTGCTGCTACAGAAAAAAGGAGACACCACAATGGATGCAAGCCACATAGAAAGAGGTTCCACCTAAACATTAGGAGGAACTTTGGGACAGTAAGAGTTCTTCGACAGTGGAATATACTCCCTTAGAGTTTGATGGAGTCCTCTTCTTTGGAGGTCTTTAAACAGAGGCTTGGAATGTGTATTCCTGCATGGCAGAACAGGGTTGAACTGGATGGCCCTTGTGGTCTATTCCAACTCTATGATTCTATAATTCTAGTGGAATCATACCAACATGATAATTTAGCATAAAAGGGACCTATCTTCATAGAAAGGACAATGGATTCCGGTTCCTTACCCACAGAGGTCACATTCTCATAATTCTCCATCATCACATAACTGTACATCAGTTTCTGCTTGCTTGTCAACAGTTTCCATTCGTCCTCAGTGAAATAGACCGCCACATCCGCAAAGGTCAGCTGCAACAGAAAATAGCCCTCATCCAGAGAGTGACAAAGCAAAAGAGGAGGAAAGCACATGGTGCTTTGCAAATATTATTTCATCACTTCAGAATTCAGTCAAGGAAATAAACTTTAAATTCTGTCAGCAAGAAAAAAGCTACTGCCTGTGAGATCAGTTTTTCTTGAATCCTTTCAATATAATAAACAATATAATTTAGGCCATGGCTGAGATATTGAGGATGGATTAGGATACTGACTATCCCAAAATATATAGTATATTTAGCCACAAAAGAATGATGGTGCATTTAGACATTTCTTGACAAATTTCAGAGGCAAATGTCATTTTTACAAAACAGTTCTGGGGAGCACTCTGGACTTAAGGGCCACTGGGCCCACCCCCAATTTAGATCCAGAGACATTCTCCCAGATCCCCAACATTTCACAGACAGGAAAAGCAAGACACATGTGGACAAGCAACAGCAGAAGGTGGTGAGGATGGCCAAAGTTGTTTATGAGGAAGATTACACAA
>NW_024817065.1:0-2120 GCF_019175285.1 Sceloporus undulatus | reverse complement strand
CAACTGTCACTGAGGAAGAGTCAGACAGTGTGTGCCTCAGAGTGGGTTGTTACTGGTGTGGATGGTGGAGGGTGTCGATGTCTATAGTGTTGTACACAGTGGAACTTCTTATGTGAATCAAAGCCTCATCTGAGAGAATATTACAGGGTCTCTTTGCTCATTGAGAAAGCAACAGGTGTTTCTTCAGCTCACAAGCTACTGACTACAGTCAAGGTGCAGAATCTGGCGCCATACGTTAATGTGTTGCCTCACGTGCTGCGCAACATAGCAACATCAAAAGCATTTTAACATGGAGTATCTGTTGTGTAGGGGAGGTGCAGTGAATCTATGCTAGGTCCAGGGGGCTTTGTTTGGTGAAGAGGAAGAAAGGGGATGCCCACCTCTGCATTGGCTCAAAGGAGGCTTATGTCACCTGCGTATCTCACTAGCAGAATGCTGTTCTCTGTGTCTTTGAGTGATGCGGGATTTCTTGAGAAATCAACCCTAACCCCAGTCTCTTTTCTCAGGAACTTCATCTCGGTCTCCTTGTCCACAGCTTTGGGGCATATTTTGCTGAAAGAGACCCAACTGCAGGGCCACCAGGATCCCGCTTCCCACCTAATGGCAAACACAGAGGCCAAGCAGAGGGAGTTGGGCTCCAAGAGAAAGAGGCTGTCGAAGTACAACAACTCTTTGGTGAGTCTCCATCCTGACTATTAGTTTTATTTGTGTCACTACTGGGCCAGCTCATGAAAGCAAATGGAGAACATATTGTTCCAGTTTGGCAGAGAAAGTCCTGGTTAATCCTCTGTCACCCCACTTTTTCAGGGGCTTTAAAAATGACCCGGTTTCTCTCTCCTCCTCCCCCTTTCCCCCTTCTCCTCAGCTGTCTTGGGTTGCTGCAAAGTGACTTCCAAGGGGTTTGCACCCCATCAATTCAAAAGGAATGGAGAGAAGTTGCCAGGGTCTTCCCTTGCCAGGAGGCTGAGGCAAAAGCAAACGGCTGTGAACTTCCTAGCTTGTGTGAACTTCCTCATAAACAACTTTGACCAGCTTCACCACCTTCTGGTGTTGCTTGTCCACAAGTTCCTTGCTTTTCCTGTCTGTGAAATGTTGGGGATATGGGAGACCATCTCTGGATCTAAATTGGGGCTGAGCCCAGTGGCCCTCAAGTCCAGAGTGCTCCCCAGAACTGGTTTTTTAAAATGACATTTGCCTCTGAAATTTGGCAAGAAATGGCTAAATGCACCATAATTCTTTTGTGGCTAAATGTACTATATGTGTTGGGATTATTAGTATCCTAATCCATCCTCAATATCCCAGCCATGGCCTAAATTATATTTTTATTATATTATATATTATATTGAAAGGATTCAAGACAATCTGATCTCAAAGGCAGTAGCTTTTTGTTTGCTAACAGAATTTAAAGTTTATTTCCTGGACTGAATTCTGAAGTGATGAAATAATATTTGGATGCACCATGTGCTTTCCTCCCCTTTTGCTTAGTCACTCTCTGGATGAGGGCTATTTTCTATTTCAGGTGACCTTTGCAGATGTAGCAATATATTTCACCGAAGATGAATGGAATCTGTTGACAAAGAAACAGAAACTTTTGTACAATTATGTAATGATGGACAATTATGAGAATGTGGCTTCTGTAGGTAAGGAACCTGAATCCATTATTCTTTCTATAAAGACTGAGGGCCCTTTCATACTATATTATCATGTCGCTTTGGTTCCACTAGAATTATAGAGTCATAGAGTTGGAATAGACCACAAGGGCCATCCAGTTGAACCCCCTTCTGCCATGCAGGAATACACATTCAAATCACCCCCAAGAGATGGCCATCCAGCCTCTCTTTAAAGACCTCCAAAGAAGAGGACTCCTCCAAACTCTAAGGGAGTATATTCCACTGTCAAAGCGCTCTTACTGTCACGAAGATCCTCCTAATGTTTAAGTGGACCCTCTTTCCCTTTGGCTTGCACCCATTGTGGTGTCTCCTTTTCTCTGTGTCAGCAAAAAGCAAGCCTGCTCCTTGCTCAACATGACATCCTTTCAAATATTTAAACATGGATATTATATCCACTCTTTACCTTCTTTTCTCCATGCTAAACATAACCAGTTCTATAAGCTGCTCCTC
>NW_024817064.1:0-2120 GCF_019175285.1 Sceloporus undulatus | reverse complement strand
CCAGGGTGCTGTTATTCCCTTATAGTTTTTGCCAAAACCCTTTTGTTGTTTTGTTTATCATGGGAAATGTGGCACCTTGGAGGTGGGGGAGTGTACCAGGATGGAAGCAAAGTTGCATTCCACAGCAAGACTAATTCTAATTGGATTCAAATTGACCTTGGAAAAAGATTTTTGAATGCGATAGTTCACCAAATTCATCTACATCAGGAGTGACTTTGGATTGACTTAGGATCAGCTTCCCATAGAAAGCAATCACGTGTGATAATCTATCACGTTATAACATGAATTCGCATGGAATGGCTTAGGACTGGAGTTGCAAAAATTGTTGTGTGATATCGTCCATTGTTGTTGCTTAAAACCATACAAACCTTTTTTGTGAATGTGAAATGAGAGTCTTTTGTATAAAGACTAGGTATAGAGGAATAAAATGAAACAAAAGCTAAGCAAAATACAGTACTCAGATCAAATAGAGGGGGGGGGTAGAGGGGGGTAAGATTCATGTTAATAGGGAGAAAGGGAGGGAATGTGTTATAGGAATCAAGTAATGTAGAATTTGAATAATCGTCATTCCTCCCTTATCAAGCTTCTATTATGTATACTATGTAAATAAGCTTATATGTACATGTATATTATTTTTATAATAATAATAAAAAAACGTACAAACCTTTATCAAATGCTGACATGCCACTTCCAGCTGACAAAACTAGAAGAACAACCAGGCAAACCTGTAATGAAAATGCAGTGCTGTCCCACTTACAGATCTTTTGGCAAAGTTGCTTCTGGTAATTTCATTCTTTAATCCTGCATCTGAACAGGAACTCTTCATACTTGTCACTACATCTCCTTTGTCTTCACAGCTCAAGCACTTGACGCCTGTAGAGGGAGAAGGATGTTTCTGTCAAGCAATATCTGATTTGTCAAGCTCCTTTTAACACATACCTTTAAATGTTCACTCTCATGCAGCCAGAGCCGCATGTTCTGCATTTATCTTTCATATAATCCATAGCATTTATGAAGCACTAGTGTTAGATTATGTCATGTCATCAAAGGCTTCCCATTCATTTCAGTGACAGGATGGACTGAAAATAGTGGCAAATCAGGAGAGCATCAGAAGTAGGGATTGTTAGAGCTGAAGACCAATATTTTTTTATGTAAAGAAAACATCCCAAATCCATGGCATTTTCAAATTTAATTAAAACAATATCAACATATTTTAATGCTCTAATAAGGATTGCAATGTTACATAATGTTGCTATATTCATGCTGATGGTGCCACACAGCTGCATCCTATTAGGCTGCTCCCTGGGAATTATAATTCATAGCATTAGTAATGACAGAGCAGTGCTTGGAAATTCAAAACATGCCTTCCAAAACAAACAAACCTGGTGTCATGACCCATGGAAATAAGACATGTTTTTTTTATCCAGATATTGGGCAAAAAGGTAACATATCAATAGAAAGTACATTTCTATACCACTTATCAGTGAACTAGCACTCCCTAAGCGATTTACACTGTGTAAGCCAATTGCCCTAACAAGCTGGGTACTAATTTTACCAACCTATAAAAGGATGGAAGGCTGAGTGGACCCTGAAGCCCTGCCTGGGATCGAATTCACAACTACAAATGCTGTAGTACTGGCATTTAACCACTGCACCACAGGGCTCCCTTTCAAAGCTTTGATACTTTGGACAGTTAGTGACTCTTGTGGCAAAATGATGAGTCTCTGGATTTTATCACATTGCTTATTAAAGCGACTTACCTTTTCAGGCTTAAATTTTCAATCAGGTGGCATCCTGATATTATCACAAGGATTTTGCCCCCGAATTCACCAGGCAGGCCCATCCAGGGACCATCCTCGCTCCCAGGAGCACTCCAGCATACATTTTCTTAAGAAGGAAAACTCCCAATTTCAAAAAGAGGCACACTGAGCATCCCTGGGAGCAGGGATGGACCTGGGATGGACCCAGGCAGTGGATTCAATGGCAAAATCCTTGTGATAATATCAGGATGCGCCCGATTTAAAATTTAAACCAGGAGAGGCAGGGACGTAGCTAGGATTTTGGGAAGGGGGGGTCCAGACTAAGTGCCACCATTATAATGGGGCTTGAGTGTGGTGGCG
>NW_024817063.1:0-2120 GCF_019175285.1 Sceloporus undulatus | reverse complement strand
GGCATTGCAGGGAGGCCAGAGAGAGACAGGGAGAGCCCTGTCCTCTTCCCTCAATAGGCACCAGTCGCGGGGCACCAGGTTTAACTTTTTCAGCAGCAGCAGGAGGATGAGGAGGAGAGAGGCTGGGAAAGGGCTTGAAGGTGCCCAAAAACAACAACAGGAAGAAAGAGCCTCCTCCTCCTCCTCTGGCCCTGGAAGGCAGGAGGGGCGCTGGGGAGGAGCGGAGCCCAGGCAAAATGGCACCTCCCTCCCTCCATGTAGCCAAGGGAGCCTTGAGAGCCCAGCTGAAGAGCCCAGCCGAGAAGGGTAGGCAGTGGAGGATGCTGGCAGGCCAGGTGGGTCCTCCTTTCCCAGGACGCCGCCTCCTCCTCCTCCTCCTCCTCCATCCCAGCCTTACCTCCAGAAGCAATTCCCAAACTGCAGAAATAAATCCACCTTCAGACTCCCTTAAACTGCCCTGAGGCTGAGAGAGTGTGACTTGACCAAGGTCACCCAGTGTTTTTGCATGGCTCAGCCAGGATTCGAACCCTGGTCTCAGAGAATGCTCCAGTGCTCAGAATGCTCCAAGGCTTCCTTGCATGTGCTGTTGCTTCTCTCTCTCTCTCTCTTTTTGTCCCCAGTGAAGTAGTAGTTGTGAATTTGGGTCTTGGAGTTGTGCTAATAGGCATGTCAAAATATCCTACATTTTGAGCATGACCAAGAAATAGGAATTTATATTGTCTTTTATTAATGTTTTTGGTTTCTAGTTGGTGGTGTCCTCCATTTTTCTTGAATGTCCTACATTTCCCCTACACTTTGAGGGGCTATTGGGGGGTGCCAAAATATTTCTCGCCCAGGGTGGCCAAATACCTAAAGACAGCCCTGTTTTCAGTCCTCTTGTGTTTGATTCCTTGGCTGCGAGCGGAAGAACAGTCCATGTTTCCCAGACTTTAGTCCTCCAGGTGTTTTGGACTTCAGCTCCCAGAAGCCCCAGCCAACAGCATGGACAAGGAACCCTGGAAGCTGGAGTCCCCCAAAAGAGGACAAGTGTAGGACCTCCAAGGGAAATGTAAGACGTGACCCTACTGCTCGATGCTCAAGACAGTCACAGGGATGTCTTGGCCATGCTCAAAATGGAGGACACTTCGGAGTCCACCCTGGCCATCATAAAGGCTGGCATGGGAGGGTGCGTCCTGGAAAAGGAGGACCTCTGCTCAACCTGTGGAGGACCAAAGTTTGGGAGGACGGCTGGTCACCCACATATGACTAAGTATATTAACGTTAAGCTCCATGCTGCTCAGTCCTGCTCAAAATGGAGGACGCTTTGGAGCTGCAGAGAGGTCGGAATGGAGGACGCCCTGAGCGAAGCCTCAGATACTCACGAACTTGGGCTTCCTGCCGCCTTCTCCTCCTCGTCCCTCTCCGTCCAGAGGCGCCTTCCCTTCCCTCAGCTTCCCTCTGCCTCGCTCCATCCTCGCCCTTCCAAAGGATGCTCCCTAGCGCGAACTCGTCGGTTGCAAAGCTGGCATCCAAATCCTCCCGCCAAGGCTCTCCCCGCCTCCCTTCCGGGTACGTCAGAGCCAATCAGAGCCCGAGCCGCCCAGAGCGCTGACGTTCTATTGGACAGATCTCTTGTCCATCCACAGAGTCTTGTTTCTGATTGGTGAAGGGTGACTCATGGCTCGGCTATGCTTCAACGCCCGGACTGCTGGCAGCGGTTCTGGTCTCCAGGCTCCCGTAGCCTATGGGCATGCGCAATTGAGGGGAATGAAGCCAGCCACGCCGTAAGGGCGGCTGGGTTGATTCTGGCCTCCAGCCTCCCGGTGCATCTGAACTTTGCGCATGCGTAGTTGGGAAAAATGAAGCTAAGATAGTCGTAAGGGCAACTATGTTGGTTCTGGTCTCCCGTGGCCTCTGAGCCGTGCGCATGCGCAGTTGGGGGGAATGAAGCCAGCCTCGCAGTAAGGGCAACTGTCTTGGCATGGGCTGGGTCTTTGCAGAAATGTGAAGAGAAGGGCAGATAGCAGCATAGCAATAGCATAGGGAGGCATCCTGCAAAGAAAGAGATCTGGAATTGTTTTTTTTATTATTATTATTATTATTATTATTGCCCCAAATACAAAATGCACATTGTACATGGG
>NW_024817062.1:0-2120 GCF_019175285.1 Sceloporus undulatus | reverse complement strand
CTGTAGCTTGCATCCATTGCTCCAGGCCCTAGTCTCTGGAGCAGCAGAAAACAAGCTTGCTCCCTCCTCAATATGACATCCCTTCAAATATTTAAACAGGGCTATCACATCACTTCTTAACCTTCTGTTCTCCAGTCTAAACATCCCCAGCTCCCTAAGTCGTTCCTCATAGGACATGGTTTCCAGACCCTCCACCATTTTATTCATCCTCCTTTGGACACGCTCTTGTTTCTCAATGTCCTTTTTGAATTGTGGTGCCCAGAACTGGACACAGTATTCCAGGTGGGGCCTGACCAGAGCAGAATAGAGTGGCACTATTACTTCCCTTGATCTAGACATTATACTTCTATTGATGCAGCCTTAAATCGCATTGGCCTTGTTAGCTGCCGCATCGCACTGTTGACTCATGTTCAACTTGTGGTCTACTTGGACTCCTAGATACCTTTCACATGTAGTCTCCTTAAGCCAGGTGTCCCCCATCCTATATCTGTGCATTTCATTTTTTCCGCCCTAAGTGCAGTACCTTACATTTCTCCCTGTTGAAGTTTGTTAGCTGTGGCACAGCTTTCTAGTCTATTCAGGTCATTTTGAATTTTAATCCTGTCCTCTGGTGTGTTAGCTACTCCTCCTAATTTGGTGTCATACAAGTTTAAAAACCCTCTTAATATAAAAGTCAAAATGCAGTTCAGCTAACTAATTTAAAAACACAAGTTAAAACATAATTGAAAGATATTTAAAACATGATGAAATAAAAAATGCTACCCCTGCTCCCCACTAAAAGCCCTATCTGCTGTCACCAAATAGTCACACTTTCAGATGTGGGAAGAGTCCTTGAATAAAAATGCCATGGAAAGTGACAGACAGACAAAAAGATACTGCAGGGTAACGTGGAGGACTTTACTAGCAGAAGTATGATTTGCTATTGGAAGGTAAACATCGGCTTCATTTGTAAGTCTTACTGTCTACACTTGCATTTCAAAAGCAGTCCTGTTACTGATGGGAAAACATGCCAACACTTTCTAATTATAAGTTCAATGTTTGATCTATTTTGACCCTAACACTTCATAAAGTACACACTTCTTGGCAAATGTGTAGTAGATTTCAGAATGAATTTTACTTAGTGAATGAATAGACTTTTCAGCTATTCAGTTGGCCTTTGGATCTGAACCTTTAGCAGAAGCTTGGTGCACAAATCTTAGCAAACAATCTTATTTATCTCCCTTTTGTGAAAACAAATTAATGACTGATTTCTACAGATCAAACAGTTACTAAAGCAAAAGAGCAGGCCAAATGGAATATTTTCTGGTCAGTTAACAATCTTAAGAACACAATGGTGAAGCCATAAACTAGTGACTGCCAGGATTCCCCAAGACATATTGCTGACTGGGGCAAAGAACAAAATGGCATTTCTTTCCTCATTCCATAAGCAGAAGCTGATTAGCTTAGCAAGTGAATATAAATTCCACAATGCTGATATGGTTCTCCATGCACCAAAAGACCGCAAGCTAGTTTATGGACTGTAGGTCATAGAATCACAGAATCATAGAGTTGGAAGAGATCACCAGAGCCATCCAGTTTGTAGAAAACTTCCAAAGAAGGAGACTCCACCACACTCCAAGGTATTCCATTGTGAAACAGCTCTTGCCATCAGAATGTTTAGGTGGTCAAACTATTTAGCACAAGTCTATATCCTCCAATACCTCCAGCTCTCATCCAGTATCCAGATCTGCTGAATGGTAGGGCCAGCCCCAAGCAATTGAACTAAGAGAGGCATTCCCAGCTGACAATGATCCCCACACAGATACAACCTCCCCACAAATAGCAGCTGCTATTAGACATCCCTGACACTGACATTTATTCTTTTATTACAGTTATTGATATTATTTATATCCTAGCTTTGTCCTCAAGGCTTTCAGTTAAGATAAATGAAACAAATATAATTAAAGCGTACAAATTACTAGAATAATTTAAAAAAGAAAATACATCAACCAGTCCATTAAAAATCCCATACAGATCAAAGAACAAAGATAATTGGGACGGAGCCATCTCAGCTTCTGTTGGAAATTCGACCGCTTATGGTTGACCTTCTCTTGTGTCTTCAAGAGTCTCAGGAGGTGACA
>NW_024817061.1:0-2120 GCF_019175285.1 Sceloporus undulatus | reverse complement strand
TTCGCCATTTAAAACATCCATCAATGGTATCCATATTTTTTTACTTGCTTCCCAAGAATGTCCACGCCTTAAGCACGTTAGCTTATCCATTTCGGAAATGTCTAACAGTTTTAACCACCATTTGTCCAAATCGATCTGTTCTTTATTTCTCCAGTTGGAAGCATAAATTAGCCTTGCAGCTGTAACCAAATAAAAAAGCAATTTCCCATGCTTAATCTCTAAGGATTTATCTGTCACCATATTTAATAAATAAAGCTCCGGATCCATCCTAAACTTATATTTTAAAATCTTCTGTATCCAGCTATGAATTAATTTCCAAAATTTACATGCATATTCGCAATTCCACCATAAATGGAATAATGATCCTAGAGTTTTGCCACACTTCCAGCAATTTGCATCAAATCCTTTCTATATTTTTGCTAGTTTCGTTGGAGTTAGATACCAACGATATTGTAATTTATAATAATTTTCCCTTAAATCGTTGCTGGTAGTATACTTCAACCTTTTGTTCCAATTTACCTCCCATTGTTCTAAGGGAATAGTATGATGCAAGTCTTGCGCCCATTTAACCATTGAGTTGTTGATATAATTATCATGCTGTTCATATGTTAACAAAAATTTATAAAAGCCAGAAATTTTATGTAATTTATTAGAAAAAATAATTTCATCAAATTCAAGTTTTTCCAATTCAAATCCTTTTTTCTTGTCTAATAAGAATCTTTCTTTTATTTGTCTGTAGTTAAACCAACTGATTGTATACCCGTCTCTTATTAACTCCTCTTGTGTTTTGAGAGTAACATTTTTGGTTGTATATTCAATTTTTATTAAATCTTTATAAGTTAACCATTTATTTGATAAGAATTGCTGGCTTCTATAAAAGGTTTTGTTAACTGATGTCCACAGAGAGATCTTCTTATATATATGTGGCTTATATTTTAACCACACTTTGAAAAGTGCTTTTCTTATGGCGTGGTCTACAAAAGCTTTGTTAGCATCACGTTTCCCATAAAAAAGATAAGCATGCCACCCAAAAATAATGTCACTTCCCTCTAACTGTAACAATCTTTGATTTTCTAATTTGCACCATTCGGATATCCATTCAAAACAACATGAATAATAATAAAGTTTAAGGGCAGGGAGTGCCAGTCCACCTCTATCAACACTATCTTGCATTTCTTTTAATCTGACCCTGGGTTTCCTCCCATTCCAAAGAAATTTTGTCAGGTCTTTATTCCATGTTTTAAATGGAATTTCATTACATATAATTGGTATATTTTGAAATAAAAAAATCATTTTGGGTAGAATGTTCATTTTAATTGCCGAAATTTTGCCAAGCCAAGAAAGTCCTATTTTACTCCATTTATTTAAATATTTTTTAATTTCTATCCATGTTTTTTCATAATTGTTTTTGAATAAATTTGCATTATGTGCGCTAATGTTAATCCCTAAATATTTTACTTTTTTTGTATTTGATATTCTGTTTTTGACTTTAAAACCAGCACCTCTTCTTTACTTAAGTTCATTGGGAGTATAGCAGTCTTATCCTTATTTATTATTAAGCCTGAAACTTGTCCAAAGTTATCTAAAATTTTGTCAAGGTTGGTAATATCATTAACAGGGTCTGAAAGGGAAAATACAACATCGTCCGCGTAAGCACGCAATTTAAATTCGTTATTTTTAATTTTAACCCCTTTAACCGATTTATCTGCTCTTATTGTGTTATTCAAAATTTCTAATACCATTATAAAAAGTAATGGGAAAAGGGGGCAACCCTGTCTGGTACCTTTTGATATATTAATATTGTTGGATCTTTCCCCATTTATTATAATTTTGGCAAATTGTGTCTGATATATTTTATCAATCCATAAACAGAATTTGTCCTCCATATTCATTTTCTTTAAAATTTCTTTCATAAACAGCCAATTCACGTTGTCGAAAGCTTTCCTAAAATCAATAAAGATCAGAGCTAATTTTTTATCTATTCTTTTCTCATGTAAATCGATTAAGTTCAAAATAAATCTGATATTATCCTTGAGTTTCCTGTTCGGCAGAAATCCAGATTGGTCCTCATTGATCAAACCTTGAAGAATTGTTTTTAATCTTTTTGCCAATATATGCGC
>NW_024817060.1:0-2120 GCF_019175285.1 Sceloporus undulatus | reverse complement strand
TTTCTTCTCGGTCAGAGAAACCTTGAGGAGAATTTTTTAAAAAAATATTCTTCCCACAAATCTCTCTTCCAAAAGGTGATTTCTTCTCTCCCTTCCAGCAGCCAGCGAAATATTTTTCTTTTCTTTTTTTTTTTTTTTTGATAGTCTTTATTAATTATATACACTTTTAAAAAAGAAGGATAACTAATTATACATATTCTTTTCTTATGCTAGCCCTTCTAAACCCTCCCCCATACGCTCCTCTTTCCCCACATAAACTTGTATATCTGTTGCTTATCTTAGCTACTTTATCACTTTTCCCCAATAGGTTTACATCTATCTTCTTTGTCTCACTATATTCATCACCTCTTTTGCAAAGTTACCTAAAATTGTGCCTTTCCCACTCTCATTTTGCTCCTACGATCAAAGCGGATTATTTCTCCCTTCTTTCCTTCTACATTTTCAGTTAATACCTTTATTACACTTTATTACACTTCGCGTCGTTACTTTAGCTTTTTATCTTCCCCTTTATATATAATTCTCTCAAATTCAACCAAACTATATCATCTTCCTCTCTTGTGTCCTCTTTAAGTCTCATGGTCAACGAGTCTAATTCTAGTATTTCCATTCTTCAATTTCTGGTATTGTTTCCTTTCTCCAACATTTTGCAAGTGTATTTCTGGCAGATGTGATGAGATACAACAACGGCTTTATTTTCTTTCTCGCTTCTTTGTTTTCTACAATATTTAACAGATATAATTCCGGTGACATCTGTAATTCCAGTTGCGTTATTTTCATTATTCTTTTATGTACTTCTATCCAATATTTATGTACTTTGGGGCAAGTCCACCACATGTGATAAAAGCTTCCAACTTCCTTCCCACATTTCCAACAGTTACTTTTCTCATTTTTATAAATTTTTGCCAATCTGTTTGGAGTCAGATACCACCTGTATAACATTTTGTAATAATTTTCTTTAATATCTGCACACATTGTAAATTTTACATCCTGTCCCCATGCTCTCTCCCATGATTCTAATTGAATATTTTTACCAATATTTTGTGCCCATTGCATCATATGTTGTTTTATTTGTTCTTGTTCTAATTCTAATTTAAGTAACAGATTATAAAATTTGGATATTTTCTTTTTCCCTTTGTCTAGTATAATTAAGTCTAATTCTGTTTTTTTAACTGTAATTCCAAATTGTCTTTCATCTGTTTTAAATCTTTCCGCCAGCTGATAATATAGATACCAATTTATATTCCATCCTTCCTCACTTAATTCTTTTCTTGTTTTTATCATTAATTTTCCATCTACCAAATTTAGTATATCTTTATATTTTAACCATTCTTTCCCTTCTAATTTATCTCTCTTTAAAATTGCCTCGTGTGGAGATGCCCAATCCGGTATTTTTCTATATATTTTTTCCTTATATAATTTCCAGACCTGCCATAACGTTTTCCTTACTATATGTTCTTTAAATTCTTTATTTAGCTCTACTTTGTCCCACCATAAATAGGCATGCCATCCATACCTTAGATTGAAACCTTCCAAATTCAATAACCCTTCATCCTTTAATTCTATCCAGCTGTTTACCCATTCCACACAACATGCATAAAAATAAATTTTTAAATTTGGGATCCCTAAACCTCCTCTTTCTTTAGCATCTATCATTACTGTCCATTTAATCCTTGCTTTCCTCTTTGCCCAAATCTTTTCAAGTCTTTTTCCCATGTTGTAAAGATCTTCTTATTATATATTATTGGTAGGTTTTGAAATAGGAATAAAATCTTCGGTAATATGCACATTTTTATTAAGGCAACTTTTCCTAATAGTGATAATTGTAGCTTACTCCATTTCTCCATGTTGTTTTTAATTTCCTGCCATCCTTGTTTATAATTATTATCAAATAATTCGTTGTTTTTATTCGTAATATATATCCCTAAATATTTAACTTTTTTTTGGATTTTAATTCCTACCTTTTCTTGTAATAACTCCTGATTCTTTTTTGTTATGTTACATACTATCATCGCTGACTTTTCTTTGTTAATTTTTAACCCTGCTAATTCTCCAAATTCATCTATAATTTCCCAGATTCTAGGTACATTCTCTAAAGGGTTTTCTATTACTAACATCATGTC
>NW_024817059.1:0-2120 GCF_019175285.1 Sceloporus undulatus | reverse complement strand
CCATGGCAATTTATGGCAATTTTATTTAACTCTCTCTTTCTAATCTTGCACAGGGGGACGCCGCCGCGCGTTCCCATCGCATCCCAATTCGGTTCCAGAGGGCGCCATTTCTGGGGACGCTTTGAAACAGTTCCCAGAAATGGCACCCTCTGGAACCGAATTGGGACGCAATGGGAACGCGCAGCGTCGGCGGCGTCCCCCCGTGCGATAAAGTCGCGTTTTGGGCCCCATCCGGTGCCCATCGCATTCCGTGCGTGCCTCCGCTCGCCCCCGTTAGAATGCACGGGGGAGCGGTTTAACCCCCATGTGATAAAGCTCTGACTGTAGATGCATAGTTTGGTCTCAAAAGGCACTTTGTTGTAGCGTCCATCTAGAACTGCAGTAGGCATTACTTGAAGTCGTAGCTCCATGAAGGCAATTTTTAAAATAGGAAGCTTGAGTTTAGTCAAATATCTGGCTATAAAATGTTCAGTTTTCAAAAAGGAGAACCAAACAGAAAATTGTGAGGTCCTAATTGACTGCAGATCTCTTCTTGAATCAATCCAAAATAGACATTCTCTTAATTGCCTCTTATCCATGCCAATAACAGCATTCAATTCAGAAAAGTTATAATTTTGTAAAGGAATTTGAAAACTTGATTTCCAGAACTGGTTGTTTCACATTTCCAAGTAATACAAAACTGGTAGGCGATTAGTTGATAAGGTAGCAATATGTTTAAAATATTTTATCTGTGTATAATCTAGTATTGTTTTAACTGAGGGGCAGCCGGATTCGGTGCACAAGCTTTACATTTGGTAGAGTGTAGAGTTTTTGGAGAAATTTCTTTTGTAATATTTCCAAGGCTTTGCCAGTGTTGATATCTGATCCCCATATTTCTGCACCGTAAAGCATCTGGGCAATAATTTTACTGTTGAAATTTTTTTAGGGCAGGTTCAGTCAACTGGCTGCCTTGGTTGTAATTGAATTTCAACAAAGCTCAGACTGTTTTGTCAGCTTGCAGTTTTACTGCCTCCCTATGCCTTTCTATTTACATACTTTTAGATTTTCTAGCAGCTTTGATATTTAGTTTCTACTTTTAATTTTTATAATTACTGCTGTATTTAGTTTATATTTAAGATACCATATTTTCCAGCGTATAAGACGACTGGGCGTATAAGACGACCCCCAACCTTTCCAGTTAAAATATAGAGTTTGGAATATACTCGCTGTATAAGACTACCCCTCTTTCAACGCACACCAAATAAAAATTTTAAAAACATCAGATTTGATTTCAATATGGTAATTTTAATTCAAATGCTTATGACATGCGCTTACTTAGCAGAAAAACTTGTTGTATACAAAGCCTGCTTGGATTGGTCAGCTCTCCCTGCCTGCACAGCCCTCTCTGTCTCCAAGACTATCAGAACGGTAGTGCAGATTCTCCAGTCCAGCTCAGAGGTTTCAGCACCTGCCCTATAAGACAACACCCGGCATATAAGACGACCCCCAACTTTTAAGAAGATTTTCTTGGGTTAAAAAGTAGTCTTATACGCCAGAAAATACAGCACGTTGGTTTTTATAAGTGACATTATTGTGTTTGGTTTTATTGTATTTAGTGACAAGTGATAAATATATTTTAAAAATGCATGGTAACTTATGATAACCAGTAAGACACCTTTTCTTTTGTTAGAATTCTTAACCGTATTAGACTTTTAATAGTGCATTAGGATATATACATTTATACACTGTAAACACTGTAGACACTGTAGAAGGTAGTGTTTTCTGTTTTGTTTTTTGCCAGTACCAGTTTGTCAACTTAGTACCACCATACTATGCCACCAGTTTTATAGAGTTGAGTGTAAACAACACAATCTAAATAATTTGTGGTAGCCACAGAACAGGAATCAGAAATACCCATAGAACCTTCTGCATAGGCATTGGATACTATAAAACAGGTTGTCAGATACAGTGTTTATTATCTGCTTACAATATTTATTGGGGGTGGGGGGACCCATAGCATTCATTCTGTGAACTAAATTAGAAATTTAGGTAACCTTAACTTTATATAAGACAACGACAGAAGAGTTAAACATGTATTTAGAACTTCTGACCTGGAGCACATTACATTTCCTAAAAGGAAT
>NW_024817058.1:0-2120 GCF_019175285.1 Sceloporus undulatus | reverse complement strand
ATTCTGGAAGCCAACTGTTGACTCTTGGCTGCCGCTGGCCAGGCGTCGGTATTCCTGGCAGGCTCCTGGGCTTGGTCCCCAGGTCGTCGACCCTGCGCAGTTGCGCGGCCTGGAGGACGCCTGCTTGGACCATCTGCAACGCCGCAGGAGCCCAGAAACAGCTGGGGGAAGGTCGAGGAGGGGCGTGACCAGGGGAGAGCGGCACGCCATAAAGCCGGCTCGCCGCTTCCCTGCACGTCCCGCCCCAAACAGAGGACAGTGGACATAGTTGTTGCTGTTGCTGCACCTCCAGGGCCTTGGTTTGTGTCGTCGACCCTGCGCAGTTGTGCAGCCTGGAGGATGCCTGCTCGGACCATCTGCAACACGGCAGGAGCCCAGGAACAGCTAGGGAAGGGGCCAGGAAGGGCGTGACCAGTAGAGAGAGGAATGCCATAAAGCCGGCTCGCCGCTTCCCTCCCCTTCCCGCCCCCAACAGAGGCCAGTGGACATTCTTGTTGCTGTTGCAGCGCCTCCAGGGCCTTGGTTTGCGTCGTCGACCCTGCGCACTTGCGCAGCCTGGACAATGCCTGCTTGGACCATCTGCAACGCCGCAGGATCCCAGAAACAGTTGGGGGAAGGGCAAGGAGGGGCGTGACCAAGGGAGAGCGGCACGCCATAAAGCCAGCTCCCCCCTTCCCTCCATGTCCCGCCCCCAACAGAGGACAGCGGACATTGTTGCTGTTGCTGCACCTCCAGGGCCTTGGTTTGTGTCGTCGACCCTGCGCAGTTGCGCAGCCTGGAGGACGCCTTCCCGGACCACCTGCAACACCGCGGGAGCCCAGGAACAGCTGGGGAAGGGGCCAGGAAAGGCGTGACCAGGGGAGAGTGGCACGCCGTAAAGCCGGATTGCCGCTTCCCTCCACTTCCTGCCCCCAACAGAGGACAGCGAACATTGTTGTTGCTGTTGCTGCATCTCCAGGGACTTGGTTTGTGTCGTCGACACTACGCAGTGGCGCAGCCTGGACAATGCCTGCTTCCACCATCTGCAACACCGCAGGAGCCCAGAAACAACTTGGGGAAGGGCAAGGAGGGGCGTGACCAGGGGAGAGCGGCACGCCATAAAGCATGCTCGCCGCTTCCTGCACGTCCCGCCCCCAACAAAGAACAGCGGACATTGTTGTTGCTGTTTCTGCACCTCCAGGGACTTGGTTTGTGTCATCGACCCTGCGCAGTTGCGCAGCCTGGAGGATGCCTGCTTGGACCATCTGCAACGCCGCGGGAGCCCAGGAACAGCTGGGGAAAGGGCCAGAAGGGGCGTGACCAGGGGAGAGCGGCACACCATAAAGCTGGCTCGCCGCTGCCCTCTATATCACGCCCCCAACATAGGACAGCGGACGTTGTTGCTTTTTCTGCACCTTCAGGGCCTTGGTTTGTGTCTTCGACCCTGTGCAGTTGCGCAGCCTGGAGGATGCCTGCTCGGACCATCTGCAACGCCGCGGGAGCCCAGGAAAAGCTGGGGAAAGGGCGAGGAGGGGCGTGACCAAGAGAGAAGGGCACGTCATAAAGCTGGCTCGCCCCTTCCCTCCACTTCCCGCCCCCAACAGAGGACAACGGACATTGTTGTTGCTGTTGCTGCACCTCCACGGCCTTGGTTTGTGTTGTTGACCCTGCACAGTTGCGCAGCCTGGAGGACGCCTTCTTGGACCATCTGCAACGCCGCAGGAGCCCAGGAAAAGCTGGGGAAAGGGCCAGGAAGGGCGTGACCAGAGGAGAGCGGAACGCCATAAAGCCGGCTCGCCACTTCCCTCCACGTCCCACCCCTAACAGAGGACAACGGACATTGTTGCTGTTGCTGCACCTCCAGGGCCTTGGTTTGTGTCGTCGAACCTGCGCAGTTGCGCAGTCTGGACAATGCCTGCTTAGACCATCTGCAACGCCGCAGGAGCCCAGAAACAGCTGGGGGAAGAGAAAGGAGGGGCGTGACCAGGGGAGAGCGGCACACCATAAAGCCGGATCGCCGCTTCCCTCCACATCCCGCCCCCAACAGAGGACAGCGGACATTGTTGTTGCTATTGCTGCACCTCCAGGGCCTTGGTTTGTGTCGTAGACCCTGCGCAGTTGCGCAGCCTGGAGGAAGCCTG
>NW_024817057.1:1220-2120 GCF_019175285.1 Sceloporus undulatus | reverse complement strand
AGGATATTGCCCTTCCCAGGAGGCTGAAGCAAAAGCAAACTGCTGTGCCCTTCCCCATATGTGTGACCTTCCTCATAAACAACTTTGACCATCTTCACCTCCTTCTGTATTGCTTGTCCACATGTGTCTTGCTTTTCCCATCTCTGCAATGTTGGAGGCTATGGGGGAACAGCTCTGGATCTAAATATGGGGTGGGCCCAGTGGCCCTCAAGCCCAGAGTGCTCCCCAAAACTGTTATTAAAAATGACGTTTGCCTCTGAAATGTGGCAAGAAATTTCTAAATGCACTATAATTCTTTGGTTGCTAAATGTTCTGTATGTGTTGGGATAGTGAGTATCCTAATACATCCTCAATATCCCAGCAATGGCCTACATTATATTGTTTATGATATTAGAATCATAGAATCATAGAGTTGGAAGAGACCACAAGGGCCATCCAGTCCAATCCCCTGCCATGCAGGAACTTTCAATCAAACAGATGGCCATCCAGCCTCATCTTAAAGACCTCCAAGGAAGGAGACGCCACTGCATTGTGAGGAAGGAGTGTGTTCCACCGTCAAACAGCCCTTACTGTCAGGATGTTCCTCCTAATGTTCAGGTGGAATCTCTTTTCTTGGATCTTGCATCCATTGTTCCGGATCCTGTTTTCTGGAGCAGCAGAAAACAAGCTTGCTCCCTCCTCAATATGGCATCCCTTCAAATATTTAAACAGGGCTATCATATAACCTCTTAACCTTGCCTTCTCCAGGCTAAACATGTCCAGCTCCCTAATTATATTATATTGAAAGGATTCGAGACAAACTGGATTTGAAAGGCAGCAGGTTTTTACTTGCTAACATAATTTAAAGTTTATTTCCTGGACTGAATTGTGAAGTGATGAAATAATATTTGGATGAACCAT
>NW_024817057.1:0-1120 GCF_019175285.1 Sceloporus undulatus | reverse complement strand
TGCTCCCTCCTCAATATGGCATCCCTTCAAATATTTAAACAGGGCTATCATATAACCTCTTAACCTTGCCTTCTCCAGGCTAAACATGTCCAGCTCCCTAATTATATTATATTGAAAGGATTCGAGACAAACTGGATTTGAAAGGCAGCAGGTTTTTACTTGCTAACATAATTTAAAGTTTATTTCCTGGACTGAATCGTAAAGTGATGAAATAATATTTGGATGAACCATGTGCTTTCCTCCCCTTTTCCTTAGTCACTCTCTGGATGAGGGCTATCTTCTGTTGCAGGTAACCTTTGCGGATGTGGCGGTCTATTTCACCGAGGACGAATGGAATCTGTTGACGAAGAAGCAGAGACTTATGTACAATTGTGTAATGGTGGAGAATTATGCCGTAGAGAAGGGTTGCTCTGAGTGCGAAGGAGGAGGAGGTCCACAGGGCTGAGGAAGGGAAGGCAATGGGGAAAGGGTCAGTGCCAATGGCCATGGAGGGCAGAAGGTGAGGCCTAGGAAACTCCTCTGAGTCCCAGCCATAGTAACTCCTGGTAGTAAATAGTCCAGGGGGCTGAGGGGGGGTATCCTTTCCCAAAGTGGGGTGGACTGGTTCCCATGGGACTGTGGGCCCCATGACCTCTTAGCAAATCTATGGGAGGTGCTGCCTCCAAGAGCATTGGAGGAGTCTCTGTCTGGATGGCCAACTCTTCGGAGGACTTGGAGGGCAGAATGGGGCTGAATGGATGGCCCTTGGGGCTCCCTTCCAGCCCTAGGAGCCTATGAAGCCTACCTTACAAGGCTGTTGTGGGAGTTAATCACAAGACAATTACTACACAAGAATGGCCAACTTTTAGCAGCTTACAATAAAAAATATCCATACAATACAATAAAAACATGTTTCATGATCTCCTAAACCCTAACCCTAACACTCCCATCCAAAATAAAATACCATTAAATTACTGGACAGTTATTGAAACAGTTATTAAAAACAGGGATAGTAGCCAAAGCCCAATGTTTGTGAAGAATAATAATAAGGCTTGTATTAAAATTATCCTCCCATTTCTGATCCCTTTTAAAACTCATGTTCCCCAGAAGGAGCAGAGCTGTGTAATAAGAAAACCCTCTC
>NW_024817056.1:0-2120 GCF_019175285.1 Sceloporus undulatus | reverse complement strand
GGATGTCCCCTGTCGCCTCTGTTGTTTATACTTGTGTTAGAAGTGTTATTAAATAAAATAAGGAGTAATAAGAAAATAGGAGGAATAAAAATAAAGGGAAAAGAAACAAAAATACAAGCATATGCGGATGATTTAGTTTTGATTATAGAAAACCCTGTAAAGAACATCGAGGAAGTATTACATGAATTAAAGTGGTTTGGAAAATTGTCAGGATTTAAAATTAATAAAGGAAAATCAGTGATTTTAACAAAAAACTTGAATAAAGAGGAGAAGGGAATGTTAGGACAAAAATGGGTTGTGAAGTGGCCAATAAAGTGAGATATCTGGGTAAATGGATTGCAGAGAATAATATGAATCTGTATGATAATAATTACAAAAAAACCTGGGAAGACATTAAAAAGGATATGCAAAGATGGACACATTTAAATCTATCTATATTAGGCAAAGTATACGCCATATAAATGAATATCATTCCAAAACTTTTGTTTCTGTTTACAAATTTACCTATTCCTATTCAGGACAAAGTGCTGGACCAATGGAATAGTGAATTTAAAAAAATTATTTGGAAAGGAGGAAAGGCCAGGATAAGGTGGAATAATTTGAAAGAAAAAAGAGAGAATGGTGGGTGTGGAATGCCAGATATTAAACTGTACAGATGGGCTTGTAATATGATGTGGATACAAGACTGGATTAGCTTAAAGGAAAAGGATATGTTGAATTTGGAGGGGCCAGACCTGCGTTTTGGTTGGCATGCATATTTATGGTATAACAAATTAGAAGTAAATAAAGATTTTTATAATAATCCTATTAGGAGAGCTTTGATAGGAACATGGAATCGGGTTAAAAATATCTTTTATTATAAAATCCCGGGCTGGGTATCCACACAAGAAGCATTTGCAAATAAATGGGAAAACAAGGATAGATGGTTAAGATACAATGATATATTAAAGATGAATGGAAAACAAGAAGTGGTAATAAAATCGAGAAAAGAATTGGTAAATGAAAATAAGGAATTAAACTGTTATAGTTATTATCAGATACATAATAGATTTTAAGGGAGATGTAAAAATGAGAGGGATAGAATTAGGCAAAACGGAATTGGATGAGATAGTATTAAAGGAGGAGGAAAAGAAAATATCAAAACTGTATAAATTGTTCAGAGAAAGGGAATTGGAGAAACAACCAATCAAACAATATATGGTGGATTGGGCAAAAGATATAGGTCATGAAATACCATTAGAAGCATGGGAAAAAGCATGATCTAGAACAAACGCTTTTACTAAAAGTCAAGATCTTAAAGAAAAATTTCTTAAAATATGTAATAGATGGTATTATACCCCAGCTAGATTAAAAAAGATTCGGAAACTAGAGTCGGATATTTGTTGGAATTGTCAGAAAGAAAGGGGTACAACAATTCATATGTGGTGGAAATGTGAAAGAGTAAAAGAATTTTGGGATGAAATACATCAAATTATACAGCAAATATTTGGAATAAGCTATAAAAAAAGCCGGAAATATATTTACTAAATATGACATATTTTTTGAAAAAGGAAGATGAGAGCAGACTGTGGAGAATTATGTTATATATGATTACGCTTGCAAGGTTAATAATAGCAAAAAATTGGAAATCGAAGGAGAAATTACAGATAGAGGATTGGTTATGGAAGCTAAATGATATAAGAAAATTAGATGTGCTCTCATGTATAGTAGATGACAAAAAGAAAAATAGGATTGAGAAAGATTGGGCTCAAATAACAACGTTCCTGGAAAAAAAGATGGTGTTTAGATAAGGGCTGGTTTGCTGAGAATGATTAATTTATGGGATGGAAGATTTGCAAACCGGAAACATGAAATATATAGTTGTAAGATTGAGGTTATGAGTTCTATTGGAATAGTTATTTGGAGAATACATATGGTAGTACCACAAAGAAGAAGAAGAAAAGAAAGAGAATATGATTAAGAGTTTTATTTTTCCTTGTTGTACAGATATTTTGAAACAAGATACGAAGAAAATATAAAAATAATCCAATAAAACCTTTATAGCTAAGGAAGTAAAGAAATATGGAGAAATATGAAGAAGAATTAAAAATAGATGTATATGTTAAATATGGATATGTATT
>NW_024817055.1:0-2120 GCF_019175285.1 Sceloporus undulatus | reverse complement strand
GGATACTTGGTCCTCCTGAGCCTCCACACAGCCATGGCAGAAAGTGGGTCACCTTAGTAACTGATGAGGGAGAAGGCTGTAGGAGCAGGACAGTCAGATGTCCTAACTGCAGAGGAGGACAAGGCACTGCAACATGTAGGACCACCCAAAAAAATGAAGTACATGAACAAATAAAAGCAAACAAAAAAAATCACTCATATAATATAAATCCATGCTTCTGAGTCATGTTCCAAACGGAGGACATTTGGGCATTCCTCCAGGACAGAAGGCTGAAATGTAGGATGTGTCCTGGAAAAGGAGGACATCTGGTCACCCTGCGTGGAGGGAAGGAAGGCGTTGCCATATTCCAGTCCCTCATACTTGGGCATCTAATCTGCCTATTAAGAAAATTACAGTATTGTAATTATGCCTATTACTCATCTGCATTCTTATGCAAACCCAGCACCTTAATCATTGCACTTTTCCTTCCCTAACAGTTTCCACAAACTCTGAGTGGGGTTTCCATATTCCAGTCCTTCATACTTTAGCATCCAATGTTATGCAAACTATTATAATTGTGCATATTACTCATTTGCATTCTTATTATGCAAACTCAACACCTTAATCATTGCACTTTTTCTTCCTACTGTAAGTGGGGTCTATCTAATATGCTTATTATGCAAATTATTATAATTATGCATATTACTAATTTGCATTCTTATTGTGCAAACTCAACACCTTAACCATTTTCCAAACCTAGTGCTCCCTGGAAAATGTGAGTGGGGCTGCCATATTCCAGTGCCTCGTCAAGATTTGTTCAGAGGAGCTTTGCCATTACCATTGCCTGAGGTCGAGAGAGTGTGACTTTCCCAAAGTCACCCAGTGGGTTTCATGGCAGACCAGGGAATCCACCCCTGGTCTCCAGAGTCATAGTCCAGCACTCAAACCACTATGCCATACTGGCTCTTGATAGGTGTTCTGAATTGAGTAATAATAGAGATTGGGATCTTGTATGTGCGTGGGCACAAAAGACCTACTTTTCCATTTCTATGCCAGGTGGGACCCAAGGTGGCTTACGAAAAGCATCAGCTAAAAACAATGAAATTTTAATATGCAGTTGAAATCATTCCAATAAAATTAAATGTAATTGGACCTGATGGGGAAGTGGTCAGATGGGACAAAACAAAAGTGGAACTGTATATTTGGTTAGAATCCAAAAATCCAAAATTGTTCATATGGGTGACTGAGAAAATGACACCTTTGTTTTCTGATAGTACAATGTAAACAAACTTTATTTCATACTCAAAATTATTAGCCATCTTGGCTCCTGGCCTGGGAGAAAAGCAGCATCTAAACTAACTAACAAATGTGATGTATATAAAATTACCTTCAGGTTATGAATAGAAAGTGTATATAAAACATAAATGAATATCATGTTTAGACTTGAGCCCTATTTCCAAGATACCTTATTATGTTGAAGCAATCATTTCAAAATCTGAACAATCGCAAAATTCAAAACAATCCTAGTCCCAAGCATTTTGAGTAAGGAAGACTTGTAATAATCATAATCATAAACATAACCATAATTTTATTTCTGTGCTGCCTTTCTCATGGTGTGGGAGCCAGCTTTTCCAATTTCTGATACAAATAATTATTTCATTTCATTTCATTTCTGTGCAGGGTGAGATCCAAGGTGGCTCACCAAAAGAGTCAGGTAAAAACAGTGAAATTTTAAAAAGCACTTTAAACCATCCTATCCCATGTAATTGGATCTCATGGAGAAGTAATCTGATGGAACCAAGTAGAATGGAATGTGCTTGTTTGATAGGTTTCCAAGGAGATAATTGAGAATCTTGGCCAAGGTGGAAGTTGGGTCAGTTGAGGCAGAGAGGAGCTTGAGAGTGGACAGACCTCAACAGACTGGAGCCACATCATTAATGTGGTTTCAGTCTTACACATCATTTGCGCAGCTCTATTGGCTTTGCCGCCTATTGCCAACTAATAGAAATGCTATCCACCCTGTCTTTGTTTAAATGCTTTGTGAAGGCATCACTTTAAACGAGGTGGGCTTTTTGATCTCACCTGATAACATCCTTCTTATTCATTCATTCATTAGATATGTTCATTAAACTGTATGGTTG
>NW_024817054.1:96-2120 GCF_019175285.1 Sceloporus undulatus | reverse complement strand
CCACGCTGAAGGATGTACTGCTTCCGAATTGCGCTGTGGTTGGGTCTAGAGGCTGCCGGTGTCTTCCATTCGTCCCTCACAATCTGCATGATGTTGTAGGGGCATGGAAGTTCCTGAACCGTGGTGACTGAGACAGGAAAAAGATCTTCTCCCACCATGGGAAGATCCGAGTCCAGAGCAGGGGCAGATGGGGGGTGGCAAGGCGATGCCTAGAGTTGTGATCGTTTTCTTTATCAGTGTTGGATAGTCCTCCGGCTTGAGGAGTCGCGAGGACATGGGAGCGTCACTGGTCGAGTCTCCCTCGTCCTGGGAGAGCTCTCCCTCTTCGGATTCCGAGGCCGCAGAGTCTATGCTGGCCGGAGGACCTTCGTCCTCCGAGGAGTGGGGTGAGGAGGATCGAACTCGCTTGTTGGATTCGACTGCGTATCGGGTCCTCTTGGATGGGGGGGCGATAGGTCTGAGATCTGTCTGAGTCCGACTGTGAACCCCGTCTCTGTGATCCTCTGGACCTGGCGGCCTGGGCTTGGGCCTGGGAGTCTAGGGGGCTTTGTATCCGAAGGTCATCTGGGGATGTGGACTCTCGATGGGACCCGTGATAGGCGGAATTAGAGGAGGAGCAGCATGATGGCTCTCCCCGCTGGTCCAGGGAAGGCTTGGTCCTGGCTTGTTTGGCCAACTCGCGGCCCGAGTCGCCAGTATGGCGGCCCCCATTTGCTGCCACATGGCCTAGCGGCCCCACTTCCTGGTCGCCCCTAACATGGCGGCCCCCGTAGAGGACCGCACGGTCTCTTGACCCCACTTCCGGGTCACCAAGATGGCGGCCGCCCTCCCCGTCCGCATGGCCAAGATGGCAGCCCCCATCTCGGTCCACGTGGTCTCCGCCCCGATGGTCGACCGCGCGACCGCTGACGCCCGCCGGGTGCCAGGTGTTGGGCCCTCCCATCCCAAACAACCCCTGGTGGACGAGAGGGACCCAAGGGAACTCCCATTGGGGGGGGAAAGGGCCGTTTGTGCCACCTGCGGTCTCGGCCGCTGAGCCTCCGGCTGCGGAGGGGCCCTGGAGGAAAGGGCCCGGCCATCCCAGGAGGGGGGGAAAGAGCGGAGGAACAAAGGGGCCGGAGCCCCCAGCCCTGCGCTCCGCTAGGCTGGCCCCGCAGGGCGCCGCCGTCGCTCTCTCTTTGGGGGAGCGCAGAGGTGTCTGTGGTCCCCGGCTCCCTTGGGAGGCCCCAGAGAGCAAAGCTGGGCAGGGGGGATTGGCTTACCTCCTCCCCTGGCGTCCGTCGCGGTGGCGGTAAGGGCTCTCAAGCCTCCAACCCTGGCCGGGTCGGCTGTGGTGCCCTGGGCCCTGCAGCGGGCTGTGAGGGGTCTCCCTCCGACCGGTGCGGCCCGGCTCCCACTTCTCGTCCTGCATTCGTGGCAGAGCCTCTGGGCGCGCTTCCGGCAAAGCCGGGGCTTGCCCGGGCTGAGTGGGAGCGCGCTCGCCCGCTGGCCTGGCCTCTTCCTCGCTAGCCATGGGGGGAAAGAGAAAGGCAGAGCGGAAAGGAGGGAAAGGAGGAAAGAAAAGGAATTTTTTTTTAAGGAGAAAAAGGGGAAAGAAGGTAGAGGTAAGGTACAAGCCAGGCCAAGTCTGGGGGAGCCAATGGAAGATCTTCAGAGAAGCTGAGATGATGCGTCCTACCAGGAGCTAGGCAGGAAGAAGACTGGGGTCTCTGGGGGTCGCTCCGCCCATGGAGGCGGGGCCGGGCACTGGGCCTCTGTTTGAATTTTTGTCCTGCCTCCAGGAGCCTTTACAGGCGGAGCTACCCAACATCAGGATGCTTGGCACCCTTCTCTGCTGGGAAAAACCTTTCCACTGAAATCCAGTTTGCTCTGTTTTGCAAGCCTTGGCTTGCCAAAGAAAAGCCTTTCCAATGAAATCCAGTTTGCTGTTTTGCAAGCCTTGGCTTGCCAAAGAAAAGCCTTTCCAATGAAATCCAATTTGCTCTGTTTTGCAAGCCTTGGCTTGCCAAAGAAAAGCCTTTCCA
>NW_024817054.1:0-86 GCF_019175285.1 Sceloporus undulatus | reverse complement strand
ATGAAATCCAGTTTGCTCTGTTTTGCAAGCCTTGGCTTGCCAAAGAAAAACCTCTCCATTTAAACCCACTTGCTTCTCTTTTGCTC
>NW_024817053.1:0-2120 GCF_019175285.1 Sceloporus undulatus | reverse complement strand
ACATTTCGGGTTCTCGTGTCTCACTCAAGGACACTCCTTTCAAATGAGCATATTGGGAATGCTTCCCTAACATCTTAATAAGGAAACTGGGGAGACTTTTAAAACCTCCCAAAAGAGCTACTTTTGGCTTTTGGAGGGGGGAATCCTCCTCTTAGAAGCCAAAGACCAATGTTTGTGAAGAATAAATATAAGGCTTGTATTAAGACTATCCTCCCCATTTCTGATCCTTTTAAAAAAACCATGTTCCCCAGAAGGAGTAGAGCTGTGTAATAAGAAAACCCTCTCAGAAAAGAGACACAAAAGACACACAAAGAGACACACTTCCTTCCTTTTGGCCCAAGCAGCCTGGCCTCCTTCTGACTCTGGAGCCTCAGGAGAGAAAGAGAAGCCTCTCGGTTCAACTGAGGCCTCAGAGAAGGTTCCAGAACATTATTCCCAACAGTCACAAGCAGAACACAAAATGGCCGCTGGAACACAAGATGGCTGCCTCTGCCTCAGCGCTTGGCACTTGGCACTTTGAGGCCTTCAGGGAATCCAAAATGGAGGATGAAAGGGCTCCAAAGTCGGAAGTGTCTTCAAACAGGATTTCCAAACCTTAACAATACCTAAAATGCCAAACCAAAAGAACATTCCCAGAGTTCCATAGCACTGAGCCATGGCCATTACAGTGGTGCAGAGCAAGAATGCCCAGCGATGGTGGCATTAATGAGGATTAAGGTCTGGTGGTAGCTCCATCCCTCCCGCCCAGGCCTGATATCATTATCATCATCATCTTTGCTACAGCATGAGAGCCACCATTAAAAGCATTGAAATCCCTTTGGGGAGTCCCAGTCTCCCACCTTCAGAGAGAGAGGGCCATGCCTAGAAGGACTGCTGGGCCTCCTTCCTCCCCTCCTTAATGGCAATGGCCAAAGGAAAGCAGCAGCAGCAGCAGTAGACCCAAGCCAGGACCAGCCAGACCTCAGGGCAGCAGTGAAGCCTAGTGGTTCCAGGCCTTGTCGCTCTGCTCCTTTCTGTCTTTCTCTCTCTGACACTCTGATCCTCACAAAGAACTAAATAGAGAAACTGAAGCTCCTCCTCTTCTTGAAACTGGCCAATGGGGGGCAGTAAAGGGAGGTTTATGCAAATGCAGAATGACATCACTGCTACGGAAGGCTCTCTTGACCAATCAGAGACCAGGATAAAGGTTCTTCTGGAAGCTTCCATGAGAAGGAGATATAAGGCCTGAGAGACCAAGAGACAGTTGGGGGAATTGTGTCGGTTGGAGATCGAGAGAGAGAGAGTTAAAGAGTGGATCTTGGAACTTAGTCTCAGAATTGGACTCTTAGGTCTATTTATTTCTTTAATAGCTTGTATGAATTGAACATTATATACTTACAAATATTGTACCTGCAAGACTCTTAATATCTTGTGTGACTTATATTTTACTTATATTTCATTATCTATAATAAATACAGTACATACCTCCTTTATTAGGAAGCGAACCCTGAATATGTCAGGAAGGCTCTCTATCTCCCAAGGCCCTCTTCCTCCAGGACCTCCTTCCACTCTTCCCTCAGTCTCTCTCTCTCCTCTGAAGGCCTCAAATGTCAACTGCCAAGCACTCAGGCAGAGGCAGACATTTTGTGTTCTGGAGGACATTTTGTGTTCCAGCGGCTGTTTTGTGTTCTAGAGGCCATTTTGTGCTGCTTGTGACTGTGGGGAATAATCTCTGAGGCCTCAGTTGAACAGAGGCTTCTCTTTCTCTCCTGAGGCTCCAGAGAGAGAAGGAGGCCAGGCTCCTTTGGCCAAAAGGAAGGAAGTGTGTCTCTTTGTGTCTCTTTTCTGAGAGGGTTTCCTTATTACACAGCTCAAACTGACAACTGCCAAGTGCTGAGGAAGAGGCATCCATTTTGTGTTTTTAGTTATATTTTGTTATTTAGAGTATCTACTACTCACACTCCTTTTACACGTGTTTTGGCTCGATTGATGCTTGGGAAGATCAGTAAAGAAGTAGAAATAAGGTTCCTTAACTGGTCCCAGTGTAGGTTAAAGGAAACCCTTTTATAATTCACTGGATGGAGGCAGCGTGATTTAAGGAATTTAAGGGTCTTCTGGGCTAAGAGCCATAATGTCTAAAT
>NW_024817052.1:0-2120 GCF_019175285.1 Sceloporus undulatus | reverse complement strand
AGGTTTGTGGTTAATCCTAGAGGCAATGTGATGTCTGAATCCAGTGTTGTGACAATGCTTGGGGAACAGCTCTCATAGGAAATCTTTAAAGCTTCTCCCTGATGTGCACACAGAACAAAGTAGGTTCCTAGATTTCTCAGGGAGTTTCCTTTCTGTGTGCTTTCAGAACTTCCTGAAAGGACTAGGTAGGCTCTGATATGTTTAAATGGGAGTTGCCTTGGATGAGGATACTGGAGCTTAAGAGTGCCATCTTTGGGTCTTGGTGGTGCTCATCTCTAACTAGACTGACCCTAGCTGCTACCATTCTGTATATTTATTAGCCTCTTGGTTTGCTTCTTACTGCCTCTCCCCCCATAATACTAAAATTCGGTGTTGGCCACTAAAGCTGAATGGTGGAAGGTTTAGGGGAGAACTTCCTCATACATTGCACAATTAAATTGTGAACTTTGCTACTGCGAGATGTAGTAATGGACAAAGGAAACTGGACAAATTCTTAGAAGAAAAGACTATCAGTAGTCAGAATGGCTGTCTGTTACTTGAGCAATAAAATCGCCCATTGTATATTAGCTGTGAGGGAGCGCTAATAGAAGGAGAAGTGTTCTATGTATTTGGCTGGCCACTTTGTGTATGCTGGAGTAAATAGGTCTTTGGTCAAATCCAGCCTAATTCTCTTTAGGTTTTTAGGCCTATTACTCATGTTCATGACCTTGGACTTGTTTTATGATGGCTGGCTATGGATCATGCTCTTCATCATATTGCTCCAAGTTGAGTGGGATGTCCTACCACTCCTTTTCTGGCAGGCAGAATATGGCCTAAAACATCTATTTCTTCCTCTTATTTTGGATACTGCTCAAGAGCTACTCAGATTCCACCCGTTCCCATTTCCCCTACCTTTAAAATTCTGGGTATGTTCTGAATTTGCCCATAGGCCCTTTAATAAACTAAAGTGAGAGATGTGGCATATATTTTCCCTTAAGGGCAAACATTTGACTTTTATGAATTCTGAGGACAAAGGTTGACTTATGGCTACATAATATTCCATTTCATTGAAGCCTGAACAAAGCCTTTGACTGAAAATTTTGGCAGTAGAACACCGATTTATGCATTTGTCTTATTTTTTAAATTGTATGTGTCATCTTTTTGTTCATCAAGAACCTTTAAAAAAACCAAATTAATATAATCGAAATATCGGTTAGAAGGAGATGCTTAAACAGTTCCCAAAGGAGAAGAAAGTATGCAGCTATTTTGAAAGTCCTCACAAAGGTCTCACATATGGAAAAGATCTTAAAGTCAGTGGTGTCACTAGCGATGTGTGGGATATATGGTATGCACCATGTGACACCCCAGGAGAGGGGTGACACCCGGTCAGGCCTTCCTCCCATTGTGGAACGAGAAGGTCCAAACACGTTCCTCCCAACTTTGCTGTGGCAGCGAAAGAGAGGGCAGAGCACACCCTTTTGGCTGCGACCACCCCCTGGCAGCCTCCTCCCACACCAGGTGACAACTGGTTTGTTAAATGTCTTTAGATAGTGAGTTCTACAGCATAGTGAGTTCTACAGCATAGGGGTGTCTACTCCTTCTGGTCATTAGGATGACCTTAAAATGCTGAGATGCACAGACTAGGTTTTCCTCAGGTGGTTTTAATGAAAGGGTGTTCATAATTCTGGTTCACCTCCTACTCTGTGTATCTAGTATCAAAGGCCTGATACAAATGGGCAAAAAGCGCCGTCTTGGGGCCAAAATCAGGGCTTGGGAGAGCGGGACGACTGCATGCTCCAGAGCCCTACCGTGCCATAATGGCGCACCCCATCTACACAGGGGCTGCCATGATGACGTACGTGTGGCGTAGCATCCAAATGATGCCATGTGGACATGATCAGCATGCATGAGGGTGGTAATGGCACTGCGTGCGCTCCCTTATTAGAACTTACAGAGAGTGGGTTCTTTTTAGGACTCCTGGAGGCCACAGCGTTTGGTGGCTGCAGCCTCCGCGTGGGGCAGAAAGGGTCTCGGTTCCTTTCTGCCCATCTGTATCGGGCCATAATCATGACATCAAGTTTTTTTTGGGCCTGCATTAAACAGCACTATCAGATGTACCAGTGTTGAGGAAACAGGAAACA
>NW_024817051.1:0-2121 GCF_019175285.1 Sceloporus undulatus | reverse complement strand
CCTTTTGCTACTCTACTCAGAGCAGGAGATAGTTCTTAATAATAATAATAATAATAATAATAATAATAATAATAATAATAATGCTTTATTTATATACAGTTTTTCCAATGATCAAAGCAGTTTACATCAATTTACAAAATATAAAATCTTCATATATCAATAGCATAATAAAAAGTACAACCATAAAATCTATCAGTCAGTAAAATGAACTTCTATCAGGAATGATATCTACAAGGAGTCAGACGGGTATGCTAGCCTAAATAAATATGTCTTCAAAGCCTTCTTGAAGGCATCCAAGGTGGGGCAGACCCGGATTTCATCAGGGAGATTGTTCCAGAGAGTCGGTGCTGTTGTCACAAATGATCTTTTGTGAGTTGTTGTCAATCTCACTCTCGGGCACTCTAACAGATGTTTCCCTGTTGTTCTGAGAGTGTGGGACGGATTGCGTGGGAGGAGGCGCTCCTTCAAGTAGCTCGGGCCCAAGCCATATAGGGCTTTATATGTAATGACCAACACTTTGTATTGAGCCCGGAAGCTAATGGGCAGCCAGTGAAGAAATTTTAATACTGATGTTATATGGTCTGCCCTAGATGTTCCAGCGACCAACCTGGCTGCAGCATTTTGGACTAACTGAAGCTTCCGAACTTGGTACAAAGGTAGCCCCATGTAGAGCGCATTATAGAAATCTAAATGAGAGGTTACCAGTGCATGTACTATTGTTTCAAGGTCCTTTTGGTCCAAACAGGGACGCAGCTGGCGTATCAGTCGAAGCTGGTACCAAGCACTCTTGGCCATTGCATCCACCTGTGATGACAATTGTAAGGATGAATCCAAGAGTACTCCCAGACTGCGAACTTTGTCCTTTAGGGGGACTGTAACCCCGTCCAGGACTGGATGACAGATTTCCCTGTCTGGACTTGGGGTACCTATCACAAGTACCTCTGTTTTCTCTGGATTCAGCCTGAGCCGAGGTGGGAAAGAAATATTTTATTGTTATTGTTGCTATCATCATCATCATCATCATCATCATCATCCAAGGCCTCCTGCCTAAGCAATCAGTTCTCAAAGGCCCATTGAAACAAAGAGTCTTTATCTGTGTGCAGAAAGAAAGTAGGGAGGGTGTCAATCTATCCTTTCTAAGAAGTTCAAAATTTTGGGGAAAGCCACTGAGAAGGCCTCTTCTATGTTCCGACCATTCAGAGTGGGGGTTTGAAACTGTGGAGAGTTGGGGGGCAATTTTGACTCTCACAACCCACTAGGATCGGCATCATACACACATACACCCATTGACTTCCTTCCATATTGCCTGGGCTATAGCAAAAAGAAGGATGAGAGTGGGAGGTGGATGCCATGGCCGAAGATTTCTGGGTTCACCCAAGCCCAAATCTGGGTGGCATCATGGAATACCAAGAAAAAGCTATTGTAAATGGAAACAGCGTTTCTAGGTTTTGTCACTGCTTGCCATGCAATACATGGAGCCTTCAGGACTTCGGTCACATGCAGCACCCTCAAACCATACTGCATTTTAGTTAAAGCTGTGGTCCGTGTTCCCTATGTGGTGAATATCCCACATACTCAAGCTTTTATACCTCAGCGTGAATTCAACTGGAATAATTGCACCTTGGCTTTTTGAGGATTTCTTTATAGACTCCAGCCTTGGCAAGAATCCCAACTTCAACATAGGAAAAGCTGAAAGCATGATGGGGAGGGAGAATGCAAGAAGACCAGGGCCAGCCCTGTCATGAGGTAGAGAGGGGATGAGAACATGGAACTTTCCAGATGTTGGATTACACGTCCCATGATCCCTCACCACTGGCCATGCTGGTTTACAGTTGCTGGGAATTCCAGTCTGGCAACATCTTGGAGGGCTGCACTGTCCCTCACACTTGTAGATAGAGACCACTGCCTCATACAACAGGGAATGGATTGTGTGGAGCTGCAATGAAGGGGAACTGCAATGATGGAGGCCAGAGTTGTGCGCTTCGGGCAACCCCCTTGCACCCCCGTTGTTGTTGTTGTTGTTGTTGTTGTTGTTGTTGTTGTGGGCCTTCAAGTCAATTCCAATTTATGGCGACCCTAAGGTGAACCTATAATGGGTTTTGCTTGGGAAGTTTCTTCTGA
>NW_024817050.1:0-2121 GCF_019175285.1 Sceloporus undulatus | reverse complement strand
AAAGGAGACCAAAAAGAGTTAAGCTTTGAGCTCTGGGCCCCACAACATATGTCAACGCCCAGAATTTTATAGCCTTGAGCCAGAAAAACACTTAAGCCTTGATATCTGGGCCCCACAGCATGCTCCAGCTCCCAGAGTTCCTTAGCTTTGAGCCAGGGAAACACTCAAACCTTGATATCAGGGCCCCACAACATGCTCCAACTTCCAGAGTTCCATAGCTGTGAGCCAGAAAAAGAGTTAAAGCGCTGCCAAAAACCCAGATATTTCTCCAGTGTGGATGCAGCCTGAGGCAGCCTCTCATCCGTCCGTCCCTCCCTCTCCTCCAGAGTTCCCTTTTGCCAGCCTGGCATCTCCCCCTCAGGCCCCACATGGCCACGACTCCAGTCTTCCTGACTTTCCTGTTGTTGGGAGGGAGAGGCTGGGCAGGCCATGCAGGGAAGACAGAGAGAGATTGGTGAGGCGAGGCGAGGGAGGGCGGTGCGGGCCCCCCTTTGAGTGGGGGCCCGAGGGCCTCGCCCTACTTGCCCTCCCCTAGCTACAGCCCTGATTGGTTGCTCTGTAGCCAACCTCACTCAGGCTGGAGCTGAAATGGGCAAAAGTCACCAAGGGGCCTTTGGAAGTCTGGTGTTTGGTGGCTTGCCACAGACTGCTCTCCTCTCCATAATGCCCAGAGGCTGGACTCTGTGGACAGATGGGGAGGTCCAGTACCTCTTCCTCTGCCTGGAGCAAGATGTGGACCTTGATGTCATCATGGGGTCCACATCCCACCCAACAATACTATCTATGACAGGCTTGCCAGGAAGCTCCGGAGGCGGGGGTTTCAGCACTCCCAAAAGCAGGTGGCCTCAAAGATAAAGGCCATTCGCGTGCATGGCGACAGCCCAGCCTCACGCCACAAACCTGTATTTTCAGGAGATGTGGCATCTTTGGATGCTTGCCAGAGGTCCAGCACTGGACCGGATTGCTGCAGCTGGTATGTGTTCACATTACCTGAAATGGACTGTTATGAGTTGCCTTCAGGCACCGGAGCTCATTTTCTCCTCCTCCTCTTCCTCCACACAGAACACCCCTGGACAGTCACCCTCGCCTGGAAGAGGAAGACCAGGGCAGTCCACCTCATCACCTTGAAGGTATGCTTACGGATATATATATATATATATATATATATATATGAAGTGTCATAAATGTATAAGCCTGAGTGCACTTAGATAGAGATGTCTCCATATATATATATATATACACACACACAGATGTATAGGCATAAACACACAAGCACACATACATCTGTTGTTGGCCATTGCTTTGGTTCGTTGTTCCAGGTGATGCTGGAGAAGAGGCCCTGCCTCCAGCGGTACCAGAGGCTGCAGGTGATGAGGAGAGGGACTCCTTGCCCAATGCATCGCTCACCTGGAGGGCCAGCACCAGGAAGGTAAGTCCCCCCACCTTCACAAGGGCCCCATTCCCACTCTCTCATTTGCCCTGGATAGAACTGGGCAGATCCGGGTGCCCCCATATCGAATCTCCCCGGAAACAAGTTCCTACTACCCTTTACCTCAATCGGGGTAATCTACCCCCTGAACTTGACCCGATCATGACTGGGGCTGAGTTCATATTTGCCGACAGCAAAAAGAAAGGGTCGATAGTCCGCTTTCAGAAAAACCGCGCTCAGGGGGATTTGCCCTGGATCTCTTGTGCAAGCCCCCCTGATCAAGTTGTGTTAAAATCAGCGCGAGTGTAAACTTCCAACTTTTAAACTGGTTTGGGAACCAGGGTAAAATGTAGTCTGATTGGCCCCTACATTTAAGGGTGAAGGGAGCAAGAAACAACAAGCAAAATCTAAACACTTCCTTCTACCATTGCAGTGTTGGACCGTGTCGCCACCCTTGAACTGTCAATCGCTCAACTGCAGCAAGGATATAGTAAGGCAGATACTATATCCATATTTCTAGCTTCATGTATCTTAATAAACCAATCTTCAATAGAAGGATTAATTGTAGATTTCCAAATTTGAGCAAATAAGATCCTTGCACATGAGACCATATATAAAACAATTCTATTTTGCTGACTTTATGTTGTGTGTCATGTTTAGTAAAAATAAATTTGGTTCAAAGGGAATATTTA
>NW_024817049.1:0-2121 GCF_019175285.1 Sceloporus undulatus | reverse complement strand
CCAGGAGGAGAGGTGAAACCAGGGCTGCCTTGCTTGTGATTTACAAACTGTGCACACTGGCCTACCAGGGGCTCAGTAAATCTTCCATGTTTGCTAAGAGTTACCATGCCAAGCCCTCCAAAAGTAATTAGGCCATTATAATTCTAATGTGCAGTGTATTTAGGAAAAATGTGAATATTCTTTATATTCCAAGTATCTTCCCAAAAACTCAGTGAATTATATAATTCATTGTGAAAACCCACATCATATTGTAGTGAACATGGGCACAAATGCAAATTAAATAACAACTGCCCTAGTTACTGGTCTGTATCAATAAAGAATTTTCTGTCCCCTAGGGACATTCATTTAAATGTCTGTTGCTAAAGTAAAACAGTGGTTCCCAGATTATTCATGTGGGTCCCTTTGCACTACATATCAATAGCATTTTAACTACCATGAATGCATCCCGTAGAATCCTGAGAGTTATTCTTGACCCATCACCTGCTGAACTCACAGGGGGGCATCACTGGAATGAAAAGAAATTGATAGAACTATCTGCCACCTCACTCCTCCATGACAGCAAGTTCTTTGGGTTTGGTAGGATCTTAACTGCTTTCCTATTGAGGAGGAATTGAGAAAAGTTGATTTGTGTTATCTTGCCTTGAGAGTTACAACTTTCCATTATCCTCTTTGTGAAGCTGAATTATTGTGTCTGTGTCTGTTATTCTTTTCTTTATTTACACCCTGTCTTTCCCCCCAAACCAGCAACTAACAAATTAAAACAATTCAACATAGTTAAATATACAAATGATCAACATTGGAGTTTATCAAACGGGAGGAATTTCTCTTAAATTCGAATGAAAAGAAAGTGAGGCCAGAACACATTCACTTAAAGTCACTAGTTTAACGCAATTATGTGAATGTGCATTGTGTGCGAACTGGCTTCCCATTGCCTGAAAATAACATGCCATTGCCCAAATTTGCGTGTGGCAGTCTATCATGCAATAACATGAAACCACATGATTGCATTCGGACTGACTCCCCATTGCTTGAATTTGCATGTAGTGGGTTATCACGCAATAAGGTTAAACCCCATGATTGCGTTCAGATTACCATTGGATCATACTTCCAATTTCCCTTGTCTGATAAACTCCATTAAAATAGAATTAAACTATTAACAACACTAAAAACAATTTAAAACATAAAATTAAAATGTTAACCTCTGATAAGACCTCATCACATATTACCATTAATCATTAATTAGCATCTGAAAGCTGTCTGATGGGGGGGGGGGCGGGGAGAGTCTCTCCTAAGGATCCCAGGAGGCAGGTTCAAATGGGGAGGTATGGACTGCTGGTTAAAAATGATTCCCATTGTCAATAGTGACAAGAAAGAAAAGATGGGATGCTACTGTTTGACACATATAGACAGAGTATTCTAAAATCCCTGGTTTCATTAGAACCAGCAAAGATATCACAGAATAGTGTACAAACTTAGGAATTCTAAAGGCTAAATGTTACACAAAATAGGAGAGAAGAGGCAGTGACATCTTTGAGATTGGTGTCATCCAGTGTGGAGTGTGTTTGAACTGCCTCGTCCCACCCACCCCCCACCCCCCGTGTGCCAGCCGACCACTTGCCCAGGCTGCTGAAGTCCCTCTGGAAAGGCCTTCAGAGTCCAGTGTGGTTGCAGCTGTGCCTGACCGTGAAGTCAGCTCTTCCCAGAAAGGCTTTTGGGCTCCTGCATGCCTACTTTCCAAATAGCCATGGCAGACCCTGAAGGCACTGTCCTACCAGCAGCATCTGCTACTGAGGGGGCACTGCTGCAGCCTTCATATGGCCCATTTAGTAAGGAAAGAGACGTTTTTCACTCACCAGTAGCTGTGCCAGTGTCACACTGAGACCGAGGCATGAATGTGAAATGTAATATCTTTGCTAGACCTTGGCACATTACAGACCGCCCCTTTGGGGCAGCCTGTAGGCACTCTTTCCCCGCCAGATCGGGGCCTCAGCTGCCAGAGTGGCAGCCTCCAAGGCCCCGATCCGCCGCTTTCCAGGCCGTGGAGAAGCGGCAAAAGGCTGCCTTCCCGTGGCCTGGAAAGGGGTGTCCTTGGGGCTTCATGCCCCAAGGACAGCCAACGGC
>NW_024817048.1:0-2121 GCF_019175285.1 Sceloporus undulatus | reverse complement strand
TTTTATAATAATTGGTATATTTTGGAACAGAAACATTACTTTGGGGAGCACTACCATTTTTATAACAGCAATCCTGCCTAGCCATGAAATTTGCAACTGTTGCCATCTTTTCAAGTCTAGTTTAATCTCTTTCCAAACTCTTATATAGTTATTTTGATACAATTCCGTATTTTTGGAGGATAGAATTATTCCTAAATATTTAACTTGTTTTTTCCTTTGAAATCCTGTTATTTCTTCCACATTTTTTACTTCCTGGTCGGGGATATTCATTGTCAACATATTTGTTTTTATTTGATTAATTTTATATCCGGAGACTTTGCCATAATCTTTCAATATTTTAATTAAATGGTTACCGCATTCTTGAATGTTGGAAATTGTCAAAACAACGTCATCAGCATAGGCCCGTAATTTATATTCTTGATTTTTAATCAACACACCCTTAATTATATCATCCTTCCTGATTTTATTCAATATAATTTCTAGGGTTATTATAAATAATAATGGTGCCAATGGGCAACCTTGTCTAACCCCTTTCATTACTTTAAACATCCTTGTTTTTTCCCCATTGATTGATACACATGCTTCTTGATTACTGTAAATCTTCATAATCCAATTAAGGAAGTTGTCCCCCACCTCCATCTTTTTCAACACCGCAAACATGAAATCCCAGCCAATATTATCAAAGGCCTTCTCTGCGTCTATAAATATCATTGCTAATTTCTTGTCGAATTTTTTTTCATGTATCTCAATTAAATTTAGTACATTTCTAATATTATCTTTAATTCTTCTGTTAGGTAAGAAACCATTTTGATCTTCATGAATCCAAATCGTCAAAAAAATTTTCAGTCTCTCTGCAAGAATTGAAGCCAGCAATTTATAGTCAGAATTTAGCAAAGAGATAGGCCTATAATTTTTGGGTTCCAAATTCTCCCTATTCTCCTTTGGAATTAATATTATATTAGCCTGATTTCATGTTTGCGGTGTTTTATCATTCAAAATTTCATTCATTGTATCCAGTAGCGGGGAAGCTAACTCAGTCTCAAAAATTTTATAGTATTCATTTGTAAATCCATCAAGGCCGGGAGCCTTCCCCTTCTTTGACCTGCGAATCGCATCTGATAACTCCTGCATTGATATCTTGGCATTCAATAATTGTTGTTGCTCACAAGAGATTTTTTTAACTTGCTGCTCCTTCAAATAGTTCTCAATCAATAATTTCTTTTCAGCCGTATCGTTAAATATTTCTGAAAAGTATCTTAAAAAGATCTTTTTAATTTTATTTTTATCTGATACAATTCTATCCCCCTCTTTTATTGAATTTATTGTTCTCCTTGCCTTTTCTTTTTTCAACATATACGACAAAATTCTTCCCGGTTTATTTGCCCCTTCAAAATATTTATGTTTTACAAACTTTATTTTATTTTCAATTTCCTCCATCATCAAAATGGAAATTTGTCTTTGTATAAATTTAATTTCTTTAGGAGCCTCTAGATTTCTCGTATCCTTTTTTAGAACTTTTTCCCACTTATCCAGTTCCGCATTTAATTTATTTAACTTCTCTTTTTTCCCTCTTTTCCACTCAGCATATTTTTGTATCAGGATTCCCCTTATAACTGCTTTCGAGGCGTCCCACACTACATGCATGGGACAACCCTTAAAACAGTTTTCTTTAAAGTAATTTGTTATCTGATTTCTAATTTCTAATTCATTTTTTTTAATTTTCAAGATATTTAAATTTAAACGCCAATTAAATTCCTTATTACCACTTTCTAGTTCAAGCACTACTGGGTTGTGGTCCGACCAGATTCTCGGACAAATTTTAACCTTATCCACTTTCCATGTCAGGTGAGCTGATATCCAGAACATGTCAAGTCTTGACCACGACTTGTGCCGATTGGAAAAGAAAGTATAATCCTTCGCCGCTCCATATTTAGTTCGCCAAGGGTCCTTAAGTGCTGCTAAATTCGTCAGGTCAAAGAAGTCTTTGGGAAGTTTTCCTTGATTTTTCTTCATTATTTTCTCCGAGAATCTATCTAATTCAGGGTCCACAACACCATTCCAGTCACCCATCATTATTATTGAATCATAATCAAGCCCAATTAGCTTCTCCTTTACTTTATT